>NC_056744.1:486868299-486883299 GCF_019279795.1 Protopterus annectens
AACATGTGTAAGTGAATAGGAGTAAGGTGTTAGTCGTTAGGTCCCTAGGTTGTGAGTGAATGTGTTATGGTGTTGTCACTTAGCCAAAGCCAGGGCATACAGAGCACACTGACGTCTGACCACAGAGAGATCAGCAGGGGGTTTCTCATCCAGGTCCTCTTGTGACTGTGGTGACCTAGGTGCTGGTAGGAGGGCTATGTATCCCTTCCATTTGCTGATCCTGCTGCAGCTGTTTCCACAGGATCAGATTGTGTAGCATAGCACATACAGCGAATATCAGTGCACATGTTCAGGCTGTTATTGGTTCTATAGCCATCTGGACATACAAAGCTGATATAAGTACACTTTTTTGCACTTGATTTTTTTCAGTGATTGTTAAAAACTGTACTGCATTTATTTATTTGCTTGATTGAATATTGCTGGACTCTGTCTGCATTTTGTTAACAAAACAATACTGCATTTATTTATTTGCTTGATTGGATATTGCTAGTCTTTGCATTTTTTTAACAAAACTGTACTGCATTTATTTGCTTGACTGAATATTACTGGTCTCAGCATTTTGTTAACAAAACTGTACTGCATTTATTTTTTTGCTTGATTGAATTTTGCTAGTCTCTATCTTTATTTTGTTAACAAAAAAGTATTGAATTTATTTATTTGCTTGGTTGAATATTGCTAGTCTCTATCTTCATTTTGTTAACCAAACAGTAATACATTTATTTATTTGCTTGATTGACTATTGCTGGTCTCTGTCTGCATGTTGTTAACAAAACTGTACTGCATTCATTTATTTGATTGTTTGAATATTGCTGTCCTCTGCCTGGATTTTGTTAACAAAACTGTACTGCAATTATTTACTTGATTGAATATTGCTGGCTTCTTTCTGCATTTTCTTAACAAAACTGTACTGTATTTATTTATTTGATTGAGTATTGCTGGTCTCTGTGTCTGCATTTTGTTAAAAAAAGTAAGTGTACTGCATTTATTTATTTGCTTGATTGAATATTGCTAGTCTCTGCATTTTGTTAACAAAACTGTACTGCACTTATTGATTTGCTTGATTGAATATTGCTGGTCTCTATCTTCATTTTGTTAACCAAACAGTACTGCATTTGTTTATTTGCTTGATTTAATATTGCTGATCTCTGTCTGCGTTTTGTTAAAACTGTACTGCATTTATTTATTTGCTTGATTGAATATTGCTGGCTTCTGTCTGCATTTTCTTAACAAAACTGTATTGCATTTATTTATTTGTTTTATTGAATTTTGCTGGTCTCTGTTTGCATTTTGTTAAAACATGTACTGCATTTATTTATTTGCTTGATTGAATATTGCTGGTCTCAGTCTACATTATGTTAACAAAACAGTACTACATTTATTTATTTGCTTAACTGAATATTGCTGGTCTCTGTCTGCATTTTCTTAACAAAACTGTTCTGCAGTTATTTGCTTGATTGAATATTGCTGGCTTCTGTCTGCATTTTCTTAACAAAACTGCTGCATTTATTTATTTGATTGAACATTGCTGGTCTCTGCATTTTGTTAAAAAATGTACTGCATTTATTTATTTGCTTGATTGAATATTGCTGGTCTCTTCATTTTCTTAACAAAACTGTACTGCATTTATTTATTTGCTTGATTGAATATTGCTGGTCTCTATCTTCATTTTGTTAACCAAACAGTACTGCATTTATTTATTTGCTTGATTTAATATTGCTGATCTCTGTCTGCATTTTGTTAACAAAACTACTGCATTTATTTATTTGCTTGATTGAATATTACTGGCTTCTGCCTGCATTTTCTTAACAAAATTGTATTGCATTTATTTATTTGCTTTACTGAATATTGCTGGTCTCTGTCTGAATTTTGTTAAAAATGTATTGCATTTATTTATTTGCTTGATTGAATATTGCTGGTCTCAGTCTTCATTGTATTAACAAAACAGTATTGCATTTTTTTATTTGCTTGACTGAATATTGCTGGTCTCTGTCTGCATTTTGTTTTCCCCACCCTCCAACAAAAAGTGTTGTATTCTTAAACTTGGTAGTTTTGGAATTTCCTGCCGCTGCTGTAAATTTGTTTTTGGGCACTCTTCCCAGTCCCATCTCATTTGCTCACTCTACTGAGTACAGTGAGAACATTTGGGAAGGACTATCCCCTTGCTTTCTTTTATCTTTTTTTTATTTTGGACACTCCTCCCAGTTCCATCTCATCAGTTCATTATGCTGAGTACAGAGAGAACATTTGGGAAGGCCAATACACTTCATTTCTTAACCTTGAATTATCTTCTTTTTCCTCCCGCTCCACTTGAAACAAATTACACTTTATTGTTCTGCTGTTATTGCAGTTGTGTTCTTCCTACTTTATTACCTTATTTTGCTTTGCAGCTTGCTCTTAAGTGTTCAGATGCTTTTATTCTGCTGCATTTATTACTGCTTGTTAGTAGCTTGATTAAAATTTGTCTGTTATTCTACGCCTCTTAGTTTTGGCTTTAGCACTTGGGCTTCAGGTGATTTATTTTACATTTAATGTTTTTGCGGTCTACACTGCTGTGGGCAAACCCTTATCAAAACCTTATCTCCATAAGTCTGTCCAAAATTTCAGAACACTATAGCTGGACAATTCCCATCAGTTTCTTCTGCCAGTCGAGTAAACACAAACACCAATGAAAGCGCTCACTGTATTTGTAATAAAAACAGTGTATGCTGTGGTCTCACTGCTGCCTTTTTTGTGTTTACTAGTCAATCTGGTTTTGTATTTTGAGGAGCTTCTCCTGCCAGCCTGGCAGACATGGATATACTAAGACAGTGTAGAAGCTGCCTTAGGTTCACTGACAACCCTCTTTTCCTAGCACATAATTCTTCTAGTAACATATAATCCATGCTCTCTTGCACCACAGTCAGTACTCCTGACAAAGAGTAGATTGCCAGCACAAACACCACACCACTCACATCACATAGCCAAGCAAAACACACACACCTATGCAGAGATCCTCAATAAAAATGTACTTAAACAGCGGAGACCTCCAAAACACACTCACAAACATTCCACACACAACACCAAACATAGCACACACTGCAGACAACAAACCAGTGTCTCACAAATACAGCCCATAAGGAATAACAGTAAAACAACAGGCAAAACAATAAAAAAAATATACTAATCACTGGCGAATCAATTGTGAGGCACACCAATGTCCCCCTCACCAGACTCGACAAGGAGAAAGTCACAGCTAGTTGCCTCTCAGGTGTCAGAATCCGCCATATCACACATGCACTTAAGTCTCTCCACAACAGTTACAAGAGTGACTCTTTCATTGTCCATGTTGGTGTGAAGAACTTGAGATGTATCTCAATGCACTATATGAAGAGAGACATGACTGAGCTTTCAGAATAGGTGTCCCAGGCAGGTAAGACCCTAACCCTAAGCAGCATCATACCTTCACCACAATACCAACAAAAATAATGGACTTCAACAATTGACTTAGTTTCTGGTGTCATTCCAAGGGGATCCAGTATCTGTTTGCCTTGGATGACTTGGTTGACAGGCCTCAATGCTGTGCCAGAGATGGCCTCCACCTGTCACCCCTGGGATTCTGGATTCTGGCCAATGCTCTTGCCTTTCCCATTGTGTCTTTTTTAGGCAATTTCCCAAAGACAAATCTTCCAATCATAAAAGATCTGTCAAAAAACAAATTAAATGTCATGCTTTTTAACGATAGAAGCCTTGACCTGAAAATGCACTCACTGGAAGTTGCTCACACTGGAAGATGCCATCATCTATGCAGTCACGGAAACGTGGTTTAAGGCTATGGAAATCACCCCTGCCTTACCAGGCTATACCACATTCTGCTCATTCTGACCTTAAAATGAGGTCAGGAAGACTAAAGGTGGTGGAGTCTCTTATCTGCTTTAAAGACAAGCACACATCCAGACTGGTTTGCCAGCATGATGCACTAGAAGTACTTCAGGTGCAAATGACAGTTGGCAAGACATCCATCCAAGTTATAGTCAGCAATAGACCCCCACCTCCATGACTCAGGACACCCACTCCTCCTACCTGGACCTACTTGACTCCATCGAGGTACCCCTAACACCCTGATTCTTGGTGACTTTAACCACCCTACCATAGACTTGGTAAACTATTCCTGCACTAATGCACTCCACTCACCCAATGATTCCTTGACTTCATCAGTTCTAACACACTAGACCAGCTCACCTTATCTCACACAATTTGAGATAACATTCTGGACTTGGTACTCACCAACATGGGCAACCGCTGCAGCACTCTCATTGTAAGATATTCCTTGGTAAGATCAGATCATCAGTCTTTCTCATTCAAAGTTTCTATCTTGCCCAACCCCTCCCAGCCATAACCAGGCTAAAAAACTTCACAAAAACTGACTACAACCTCCTAAAGAAGGGTATTAATAGGTTCACGCCACTGCCCCCCCCCCAGAGGATGCAGACAACTATGCTGAACAGTACACCAATGCAGTATGCAAACACCTATATAACACGTGGAGTCAGTCATACCCAAAAGAAGTAAAACCTGCTCCTCAAGGTAACACAAAGTGTGTAACACAAAGGTGGATATCATCTATCAACAGACTTTACAACAAAAGGAAGAAACTGTTGTCCAAGGGTAAAAAGACACACATTCCCAATTTGAAAAACTCCCATCTTAGCCTCAACAAGCAAATTAGATCACTAGTGAAAACCTCCAAAGCCAATTATGAATTGAAACTAGCCTCTGAAATAAAGGGAAACCACAAAACCTTCTTCACTTATGTCAGGAAGCTCCATGGCAAAGCACAGGTTCATTCTGAATTAGTACTTAATGGTGCCACTTAAACATTAGCCAACCTGCTAGCAGACAGGTTCAGTGTGAACTTCACCCCCCTGTCCCCCCAGGCCCATTCATTATCCCTGATCTTGTCCCACACTTCACATCTCCATAGATTAAGTGTTAAAAGCCCTATCCAAGTCAAAGAACACAGCTTCCATGGGAAGTGATAATATACCAGGCTGTATTCTGCACCATCTCCAGTAAGAACTAGTTTTGCCATTGAGCATCCTGTTTAACCATAGGCTAAGTACAGACTTCGTTTTAGCAGAGTTAAGAACTGCCATTGTCACCCCCTTGCACAAAGTGTTGCCACTACTGACCCTGGAAACTATTGCCCCATTAGCTTGACAGGTCTGATGCATAAAGCAATGGAGCATATTATTATGGATCTCATAAACAAGGACATAGGCAATCTCAAAGCACTTGACCGCAAACATTTCAAATTTGTCAAGGGCAGATCATGCTTATTGAACATAGTTGACTTTTGTAAGACTGTCACCAAGGCCCTGGATGAGGGAAAGTCAGTACATATAGCTTACCTTGACTTGGCCAAAGCCTTTGACAGATTCCCCCACTCGGGCATCATCAAAAAGCTAATATAACTTGGTGTAAATCCCTATATCATCATGTGGGTAGCCAAATGGCTCATTGATAGGACACACATGTCAAAATAGGCACCTCCACCTCCAACAGCAGAAGTGTCACTAGTGGTGTTGCCCAGGGATCTGTCCTGGGAACCCTACTGTTTAGCATCTAGTTTTCAGAAGCCCAGGCAAAGACAAAGAGCCTGTGGCTGACCAAGTTTGCAGACAATTGTAAGTTGGATGCTGTCATTGACTCCCCAGATGATGTTAACATACTACAAGAGGGTCTCACAGCAACAAATGACTGGTGTCAAAGTCATGGCCTTAAGTTAAATGCAAAAAATGTATTATCATAACATTCGGCAAAAACATGGCCCTACTGATTACCACATCAATGGCAATCCCCTAAATACATATCCTGTGGTGAGACACCTAGGTACACAGGTTGACAACAATCTCACATTTGACATCATGTAGTGGCACCAGTTAGAAAAGACTTTTACTTGTTTCATCTCATAAGTAAAAGGATTGCATTCAGAAAAAAGGAGGTTATTACATTTCTGTAATCCTCCCTCATTAGGACAATAATTGAGTACAATGACCCATTTGGTATATATCTCTCCAAACACTTGCACCAGCTGGAAGGGCCACAGAAATACCTCACTAAGAGAATCTATGGACTCCAACACCTGTCCTACGTGGACAGGCTCAAATCACTATCACTCTACTCAGCATCATATGGATGGCTCAGAGGTGATCTGTGTCTTGCTTACAAATCAATCTAAGACCCTACCCTACTGGAGATGCTCCATATCAGTAAGTCTAACTCATCACACATTACCCACTCAAAAGGCCTAAATCCAATATGCAAAATTAACAAAATCTGCTGGAGAGACAGGTTTGTCTCCCAGAGGCTGCCGCATCTCTGGAATAGACTTTTCACACACATCAGAGCATGTCACTGGACTTTTTCAAGCAGAACATTGATAAGTGGATGGGAAACCAAAAATTTGCCCCAGGGGTTCCACCTGTATTCCTCATTGACAGATGTGATAGATGCTGACTGAGGTTTCTTTTTTGGGGATAAACTCTTGGTTAGGCTTGTAAGGGCTCCAGGGTAATTAACCTAGTAACCTCCTATGATCCTATGTGGCTGGAGTATACTGCAGGGCTCCACCAGGTATATCAAGGCACCTGAACCATGACTTCTGAAGCCAAAACACATGCTCTGTGATGTTTCTAGTTTGTGCATGTGCCTCATTATGGAGTTCTTCTGTGGGTGTGTATGCATTTTTGGTGGGTGTCATCATCCATGGTTCAAGATTGTAGCCAGCATCCCCAAGTAAATGGCCATGTGAGATGCCCCCCAACAAACATCTGGTACAGCTGTGATGTGTGCCAGATATGGGAGTCATGATAACTGCCAGGGTTGCCTGCACACACATTCAGGATAACCCCTTGGACATTGCACATGCCTTGGCAGTTGATGGAGTGGATTCCTTGTCGTTAGTGTAGCTAATTCCCTGCTTATTAGGTGGTGGCTTGATGTGTACATGAGTGCAATCTATGGCACCGAGTACTTCAGGGTAGTTTGCTACATGGTAGAAGCATTGCAAATTGATGACGCTCACCTCAGGGTCAAGGGCAAAAGATATGTGGTCACTGGCATGTGGTGCATAGGATTCAGAAATAGGTGGAGTATCCTGGATGCAGATGCTTGTGACACCCCCATCATGTCCCCAGCTGGTCTTTGAAAAGTACCTGTAGCTAATATCTTAAGGGCTACACTTACCTTAGTTTCCACTGGATGGGTTCCCGACTATTATTTCTGGCTCTGAGTTGAGGATGGCAGAGATCACTGAATTCTTATAATATGTCCCTGTCCACCCTGTAGGCTCTACAATCTCCAGCTCATGTAGCTCCTGGAAAGTTACCCTGGGCCTAAACACTCTTCTCCTTCTCGGCCTAGCCCTATTGTCAGCAGCAACAGCAGCATTGACTTCAGTATAGCATGTACAGATATAGAACAGCTGCAGCAGCCCCTAACATTACCTTAGTTAAAAATTTCCAAGTCTCGGCTCTAATGGTTCAGATTATTGGGGGAAAATCAGAATGTAGGGGGTATGCATACTATATACAGTTCTGCTGTAGGTCCACCATGTGGGATTGGCTAATTATGATGCAGTTCTCCTGCCTAGGATGTAATTGACATCATTTAAAGGTCCTACATTATTGCGCAATGCTGCACATAGTTTATACAAAAGTATTTTTTATAAACCGAATATATCCAGTTTTAATTGACAGCTGCCTATGTCATCACTGTGACTTGGGTGGTCTGTTCAAGCAAGCATGCTTAACTATGCAGTGCACTGAGCAAACATGCATGCTGAGCATTAAAAAATTGTAAAAGTAACAGGACACACCCCTCTGATGTCATCCACATCCAGTTGTAATACCAAAATCGTCTAGGAGCCTACACGAAATGGATATACGCACACGGTTGCTACTTTTACCGATTCAGCAAATGCACCTCATTTGCATACATATATTCATGTTGACAGCCTGGAAACTACACAGTTCTTAGCCGTGTAAGCATGGTACCAGTACAAATGCACCATTGTACAGGTCCAACACAATAGTACATTTGTGTAAATTACATTATACATGTAATTTTACAATTTGTTTTTCTGTTAAGCATGTTTGCACAATGTGGGGCATAGTGCAAACATGAAAATTATAAAAAAAAATTATTATTAATTTTACATATTGCCTTCCTTTTTCAGACATCCACAATATATGTTTAGCACATTTATGTATGTCATGTAACATTTTCAAGGGAATTATGCCCATATTTCTGGACTTTTACATCCCCTTCTGTCCAGATAAACTCCTGTATGTGGAAATTTTCCACATACACTACTAACATGGACACGGAATCTACATGGATGGCTTTCAGCTTGTTGGATTGCTCCACTGGGCTAATTTTCATAAGATTCGCACCCTTATGCAGAAATTTGCATTGCATGGAAGTTTTCCTGTTTTGCGTACTTGCGCACAGCTATGTGATGTATACTGAATCTAAAAATGTTCACACTGCGATGCATGTGTGCGTGTGTGCATGCGTGTGTGTGTGTGTGTGTGTGTGTGTGTGTGTGTGTGTGTGTGTGTGTGTGTGTGTGTGTGTGTGTGTGTGTGTGTGTGTGTGTGTGTGTGTGTGTGTGTGTGTATGTATGTATGTATGTATGTATGTGTGTGTGTGTGTGTATAAATATATATATATATATATATATATATATATATATATAGTGAGAGAAAGTGAGAGAGAGAGATCAGCTTAGATCAAAGAACAAAAATAGCAAGCACAAAAAATAATGGAAGGGTGAACAAAGAAGGCTGACTGCACAAAAGACTGACTACATGAAATTCTGACTGAAAATATCCTGAAATAATCGAACCCCTACAACTGCAAGAACTAAACAACAGTGTTATATGGAGGGCAAACTTCCCTGCACTTGGCATGTGAGGTTCAAGTTCCCTCACTCACCAAAACTCCATCGTCGCTTTAAACTGATGAAAGGAGAAATCTCCCTAAATAAAGGAATCAGTGCTGCCCCATATTTATGCGCCACAGTAGCTGAATTTCCCATAGAAAGCAAATTCTACACACAATGGTACTCATCATTTACAATTCCATTTGCAAAATAGCTTTACTCAACATATCCTGGCCAAACAATTGACATTTTTTGCATTTGCATAAATGTCCAAATTATCATTTGTGTATTCTTTCTTTAACTCAGCATTCAAACTGAACCAACCTCACGTGCAATAGAATTTATGTAATATCCACATCTATAAAAAAAAAAATATATATATATATATATATATATATATATATATATATTTGTGTCTACATGCACAGTAAACACACACACACACACACACACACACACACACACACACACACACACACACACACACATACAAATGCACACACACACACACACACACACACACACACACACACACACACATACACACATGCATGTACAAGTTACACATAATCTAGAAAAAAATCAGTAAAGAAATCACCTAAATATATAAATGTCTATGATGTTTCACTAATCAATGCATTGTAATGAATCCTTTGAGACACCCCAGGAACCTGCCAGAAGCAGCCTACAGGCAAGTATCAGCTGAAGAAATTCAGTTGCAGCAGAAGAGCAGGCCCATTTAAACTGGTCTTGCAAAGCCTGCAAAATGATGAAAAATGATCACAAATCTTCAGTATGGTAAACCAGTGCAACTTTCTAGAGCTAATATGTAAAGGTTATAAATAGATTGCTACATAAAAAATAAAACAATGAATAAGGGTGCTGCTCTCCTGAATGTGTTATCTTTTGGATAAGACTGAAGCCCCATCTGCCAGAGCTGGAGGTAGCTAGGCTAGATGTAAAAGATCCCACAGCATCTATTGAAAAGATTAGGGAACGTTTCCTGATGCCCTGGCTAAATTTCCCCTAGAAGTATAAATGCCACTTCTGGTCTCCCCCGAAAAGAGGCTACTAGCCTAATGTGAATAACCTGGTCAACAAAGGATAAATAATTAAATAAAAATAAAATAACAAATAAAATAACAACTTAATGACTAATGTAACCTTTCTGCCTAGACAGTTATCTGTGAGCTACAATATAGCAACACAGACATCATTTCACTCTAACAAGTAAATATATACATAAATGCATGATTTAATGAATGAACAAATAACAAAATAAATGAATGAATAAGTAATTCAAGTTTCTCAGCCATGTAGTCTCCAAGATGCAAGGTATGTCAACAAAAGCATGTTAGAAGTATTGTGTAACAAAACTGTCTTTTTTCATATAAAGGTATCTAGATGTTAAAGTTTATCTAACTAATGAAAAACTGTTGTATCAGTAATTGCTTCTCTCATACTATAATTATAATTTTCAGATTTAATATGCTTTTTTCTGTGGAATGAGAGGAATGTATGATATTTTTTCATGATGCATATTTTATTTATTCATTTCATGGTGTTTCACTGTATTTTTGCAGTTAATAATACGGAGTGATGAATACTGATTTAGAGAAAAATATGGATGTAGAATAATTCTAGAAACATATTTAGCATCAGACTACATGATGCAGATTGTTTATATAAGCTGATACAATAAGTTAGCGTACACATCCATGTACTTAAAGCAGGACATTGGTTGACTTACTGCAAAGCAAGCAATTCTTATTGATTTGCAAAATCTCTTTTGGAACTCTAGTATATAATTGGCCATGTGTGAAATCAAGTCATAAATGAAGAAACTGCATTCATATGGCTGAGCTGTAATTAGCTGCATATGATAAATGCTGCAATGTAGTAGTGATGCAGACCAACTCTGAATCTGAACTATGGCAAGTCCCCTATGACTGGTTGTAGTGTTTTGTGCAGCCACAGTCACTATGAGCTGAAGGCAATGCTGCCATTTAGTTTAGAACTTCTGATAGATGTTTTCTAAGAGGGATACAAGGGTAGAGCATGCTGTTTGACCCCAGACCCTTTTACTCTAATACGTCAGCCACCTGTAACCTGTTATTATCTAGGGAACAGCAAACAACTTGATCTGTTCCCTACAGCCTTATTCTTTTCCTGAATAATTACACAGTTCTCAGCATAATTTCACTCTCTGGGGTTATGAAGTGATCTATGGAGGCAGTCGCAAATATGTGCCACAATGGAGAAAACTGGTGCGCACCATGTCTCATGTTAACTCTTTCCTCATCTCATCTTGAAAGTGATGCATAGCTATGTTTTTCACCACTTCGGCAATGTAACATTTTTCAGTTTCTGGTCTGATGACAGTGAGGCTGACTATTTACCTTTCATGTCATATTCCCTCCTCACTTTCCATGCTATGTTTACCTTGTGTTTTTAACTTTATTATCCAATATGTAACATAATGGCATACTACCATTATATATCATTTCTGTCTGATTCTTGTACTATGTTTTTGCTCAGAAATCCACTATGTCACACTATGTAATACTACCATTAAATATACATTTTGTCTGATTGATTTTTTGATTGTAACTGAGGAGCTTTTCTCCCCGGGCCTCCACTAAAAACAGGTTCTGTATGGCCCAGTGGACTTTTCTGGTAAACAAACTGTAAATAAATAAACAAGTAAATAAATAAATGCATTCAGCATAATAGGATACAGAGTTATGATAACTAACTCATCTCAACAAGCATTTTAGTGTATTTTGGTGAAACCTATTGCCTTTTGCTGGCCAGTTGATTGCAGCTTAGAATGTCTCCTCTCAAAGGTCGGTGACATCTTGTAATTGCAGTTAGATAGTAACCCCCCTGCACCTCCCATGTGGGGGGCTGTGTCACCAGATCCCTGCTACATTGTATATACTAACTCCAAGATCGCACTTCAATAAAATAAAAATAAAATAAAATAAAACTGACACACTGCAGCACTAAAGCATGCTACAGTGGGGGTAAGGGAATATACCTGTTTCCCCACTGTAGTGCTATCTTGGAGTTAGCATATATAATGTAGCGGGGGTGTGGGAGATGCAGTGGGACTTGCCCCCCTGCAAAACTGACTTTAAAGTGTTCTTTTTAATTTTTATTACTCATTCGGTGAACTGCAATTCGCGAAAGTGCACTTTCGTTGAAGTGCGGTCTTACTTTTGTTAGTCAAAAAAACATAACTTTGACTAATAAAAGTAGACCCATATATCTATATCTATATATATATGTGTATATATATATATATATATATATATATATATATATATATATATATATATATATATATATATATATATATATATATATATATATATATATATATATATATATATATATATAAATTTTGAAACTTCAAACATCATTTGGCCGGGACAAATTGATCAAAGTTTTGAAACTTCAACCATTTTGAATGAAGGTCACCATACAGTGCAGAACGGGAAATTTACCATTTTCCTCACTGTAGTGGTATCTTGGAGATGGCATATTTATTTAGCAAGAGGTGTGGGGGGAGTGCAGAGGAGCTTGCCCTCTGCAAAAACATAAAACTTTCTTTTTTATTTTATTTTTGTGTCAGAGTTTCAAAATTTCGATCATATGGTGTCAGCCCTATGATGTTTGATGTTTTAAAACTTTGATAATCCAATAGGGACCATATATATATATATATATATATATATATATATATATATATATATATATATATATATATATATAGCTATTGATACAGATAAATGTATACATGTACATAGCTATATATCTATAGCTATATTTATATATATATATATATATATATATATATATATATATATATATATATATAAATATATATATATTTTTTTTTTTGGGATACAGGCGTGGCATGCAAACAAAAAATATTTTTGTATTTTGTGATTTTTGGACTGTTTTGTTTTGAGTACAGATATTAAAAATGTGTAGATGTATTTGGGTAGAATTAAACAAGATACAATTAGTCACTTAAAAATGTATTTTATTAAGATATTTCTGATACATTAATAGAATACATTTACCAACATATATTTACTGAAAATAACTTCCGTTAACTCTCAAAAAATCAATTATCCTAGAGAAGTTTGTAATTTTGATGGAAGCTTCAGGAGATCTGATATATCCATTTGATGAATTTTGAGCAATGATGAAGGGCTTGTGTTTTCCACCTTTAGATTGTTTAGCTACAATAGCACACTGGGAAACCTACAATATTCAGGTTTTCTGAAAAATGAGTTAGAAAGACAATGTGGTCTGACTAGTTGACTTTGTAAAGCAATTAGTAAAGTATGTTTTTCCTGAAAAATCATTTTGTTAAATCATTTATGGATCCAAACTCTTTCCTGATGTCATGAATTAATGGTAAGAAACAACTATTTTCATTAGATCTACAAATGTTTTCCTTTAGACTACATAATCTGTAGTATTGCTTCATATTGTTTGTTCTTCTATTAGAATACTTTTAATTTCAGAACGGCTAATGCTGTCTCTTATTTTGGGTAAAATGAATAAGCCAGTCCAATAAGAAGTGAACAGTCTCCTATATGTGTTTATGGAGCCACTGTTATCATTTTGCAAAGGAGTCCATTGTGGTGAAGGTTATACAAACCTGAAACACAACTACACAAGTAGCAGTATTTGGATGGACTATCACATCAGTGAAACTGATAAGGTCATTGATTTGTTATTTTCAAACTAGACCACCAAAAACTGCAAGGGTACTATCCTTAGGAATACAAAGTTGAAAAACTAGAATTAAAAATACAAATGACTACAAATGTTATTATGCAATTGCTTGTTCTATGGAATTTTAATGGAGATATTTTCATAGTTGCTACATTCCCTATAAACTATCAATTAAAAAAAGAAAATAATAAAAACAATTATATTCTTGACTAATGGCATAAAGTTCAACAGCTATTTATGTGAGAATGAGAGCCTGTATAGCATAACTTATTAAGAAATGAAAAAAAAATATGTTCAGTTACTGAATGTAAAATTATTGTTGTGGGTTAGTTAGTTAGTGAAAATAGACTTCAAACTTAATATGCGTTAGTTATGGAGATAATGAGGCTAGCATTCTTTTTATTATTCACTTGTTGCAACTTTCAGTTTTCTTAAAGTATAGTTCATGCCCATTTTCATGAATGTTCTTCCATACTGGCATTCATAAGTTAGGCCTAGAGATGCTGATGTCTATAGTTGGTGGTCGAGAGTATGTAGTAATTTATGTAAGACTCCATTCTGTGAGTTGTTCTGGGTAGAGTGAAAGGAAGATCTCATTGAGAAGTGCTTTAAGTGTGTGTTATGATGCAATCCAATAAAACACACCTGCATCTGAAGTGAAAAACTCCTCTAAGTACTATGAAACTGGAAATGAAAAAGAAGTAGCTAGATATCTATATGATTTTAATGTGGGAGCAGAGTTTAGATGGTGTCTGGCTGTTAGTTCAGAGGCATTAGACTACAAAAGGTTAATGAGTTACTTCCTGTAGTCCAAGGTTCGATTCCCGCAGCTCTATTTTGCCTGATCTGTGGTTCTGAGCATATCACTTAACCTGATAGTGCTCTAGAAAGATTGGGCTAGAATCTTTAATGGCCCTCTGAACTACTTAACTAGTAACTACTGTAAACCTATGAAAAAGTAGCAGACGATTCATGGGTAGTGGTGGCATTGCAAGTAAGTTTAAATACTTCATCACTGAATTTAAGCGTGTTTGTTAGGTTTAAACTCCTTGAACTCACAAAAGTTTACTGTTGTGGGGTTAGTTGTTTTAACTCATTAAAACCTAACTCGAGTGGAATTTCATACCTCTTGACACCTGCAAATTTCCTTGCTGGAAGGCTTTACATTGAGTCAAATTCCTGAGAAAGCAGTTTTTCAATTTTCCTGTAAACAAATGTATATATCTCCAAAGGTACAAAGAAAGTTAAGATACAAAAGGTTTTCAGCAAACTCTCCTCTTCACAATCTTGATTATACCATGTCAGCCACACACAATGCGGAT
>NC_056744.1:486885799-486910799 GCF_019279795.1 Protopterus annectens
TATGCATAGATTATTATACCTTGGAGTAGAGGGCATACTCTAAGGTAACAGAAACTTAGACATAATATATGTTTCCCCTTTTGCACTCTCTGTTCAACGATTTCAAATATCACACTTACTGTTTTTAAAATGTCATCAGGCACACACCACAGGATGCATGATAATATTCATATTGCTGTTCAACCTCTTGGAAAAATTACATGCAAGACTTACTCACAGCTATTCTAAAACTGCAATATGTGTGGAAGCAGACATTTTAATTAGTGCTGCTGTTTTAAAAGTGCATAATACCAGAAACCGGAATCAGCTTAAATAGTTCTTGAAAAGAGAGCAGTAGCATGAATACAGTTATAGAAAAAAGTCCTTTTTCTGGCAAAGAACAGAATGATGCTCATATTCTGTGACATATTAGAAAATTAAAGGCATTCTGCTTAAAATGAAGTGAAGATCAGATCAGGAAAAAGATCAGTAATTAATGCTAATTAATGTGGGCTGCAGCATGGCTAGTATATTGTAATAATACCGGAATTCACCTGACATAACCACTAATCCAGGGATTTAGAAATGTCACCCATAATGTTGCATGACCACCGGCCACATGCCAATATGTGTGATTCATGGATGCACTCAGTGTGAGTAGTGGAGGCAAACAAGTGAACGATTTGTAGTATATGGTAATAGCTGTCTGAGTAGACATTAATGAACAAAAGCATAGAAATGAGGGGCTCTGCATATGCAAATGAGGCAAAGCCAGATGGCGGAGTGATTCAGATATGTATAGAGTGCACCACGCTGCTGTAGCAGTAGTGGTAGTAGTAATGACTGCAGCTAAATGTGCATGTCCATTGTAGGGGGATTATGGAAAAATGCTAGTAGTTGCCACAGCATTAGTTAACATGTATATGCAATCGGCTGTTGTTACAGCTACCAGCAATGGTTCTGTCTGAAATCACCTTCAGAAGTGCTGTTTCATCTGACCATGCTTTACATTTCATGGACTCCATGACACCAATAATGTGGATCATGACATCAAAAACGATTTGATTGACATGTGTTGGTCTCATCTGCAGGCCTATTAAAGTTGTGCATAACCTATCCTAGTCTATAAAAATGTATGCATGCCTTAATAATACTAGCTATAGTGACCATTCAGCAACATAGTGGGGACACAATCGGGTGGCATATTTGGGAGATTTTAAAGTTTAAAGCAACCACTGAGGAGAGAATCGACAGCAAGCAGGACTTACATGATACAGCCCAGTTCCACTGAGGCACCAGGGGCATTGAATGCACCCACTTTAAAATAAAAGGCCCACCTGGTTAACTGGGAAGAAGGTACGTGAACCTTACATGGATTACTACATTAATTGCCAGGTGGTCTTCACTGCACAGGGTGTCATCTACAATGTATCTGCAGGCCAACCGGATAGGTATCATGACTACTACATGTGGCACATGTGCAGCCTTTACCAACAGCTGATGAAGGGTAATTTCACCCCAGAGGCATCTAATAGTGGATGCTGGATATGCCCTTGAGATTTGGCTGATGAATATATCAGAAATACTCAGAATAACACAGATCATTGTTGCAATTATGCCCTATCACAGACCAAGGTCATTGTTTACCATGTGTTTGGGCAACTGAAGACATGCCTTTGCTCCCTGAATGTATGAGGTTATTGTACTGCAGTATGACCCACATGTATTACACACCATGATACTTAAGAGGCAGTTACAGCAGTGAGGGCAATTATAGCAGGAACAGCTCCCTCCTAATTGTAGGCACATCTGCACCCCATGTTGCTGTGGAAGTGCTGATGCATTGTGGCTATGACCTTGGTCACCCACATTCATGCTGTCTACCATCCATGGAGTCAGACATGGGTCAGCTGCAGGACAACATCTGTCATGCAGTTTGTGATCCTTGGATTCCCTGCCTAATGCCACAATGTGGCTGACTCTCTTAATAATTTCCTACATATAGGACATGCACTTCCAGAGGCCATACAGGTTTGCTGCATCCAGGACTGTTTGTAAACTCCTGAGCCCCCCAAGCCTTTCTGTGTTGGAGAGAAGCCTGCTACCTTATCAGTGGGAGTGGTAAGCACTAGGTAACTTATCTACCACATAAGGAGTAGTTTCTGACCCAGAAATTGTAGTCATTAGCCGTTTGGGCAATTTTTCCATCTCTCTCAACTTTCTGATTTAAAAGCCTGCATTTGCACTTGTTTCTTTCCTGTAACTAGTCTAGTCCAGATACATATTCTTAGTTTTAGCACTTGAATTTACTTATTCATGCACAGCACATGCTCATAACTTGCTGTAAGCACTAAATAAGCTACAAATTACTACAGCATGCAACCTTCCTTATTACCTAGAGGAAAACAGTTGTTGTACTTACTTTCCTCACTTGCTTAAGGAATAACAGCTCTTGTACTCACTTACCTCACTTATCTAGAGGAAAATAGTTTTTTATTCAGGCATGTACAAGGGTCAGCTCCCAGTGTTCTCCCCTGTCTATCTGATGAATTTGGGCATCTTGGGGCAATGTAGCAATTGCCTCATGTACAAAGAAAACCCTCTCCTCCTACCACCCAACACTACATCCTGTGAGAGATGCACTTATCTAGCCAAACTGGAGGTAAAGCTCTCTCCAACCAAGAGTGAACTTGACAGTCAAGAGGAGAAGGTAAACACTTGCACCACCCCACACTCATCACATAGTCCCACTAAATCTACACCACCAAAATCCACACATAGAAACAAAAAAAATTCACAGAGGCCCTCAATAATAATCTGCTCAAGCAACAGAGACCTCCAAAGCAGAAATGCAAGCAACCTCCACCCTCCAACACAACCCAAATGACACATAGCCCACAGACTCAGTGTGCCACTCAACCACAACCCATAAGGTAAAAAAACGTACCCAACACACTTGTCATAGGTGACTCTATAGTCAGGCACACTGATGTCCCACTCACCAAGCTAAACAAGGAGGTTACTGTCAACTGCCTGTCAGGTGCCAGGATCCGCCACATAAACCATGCACTCAGGTCACTCCACAACAAGTGCAAATATGACTCTGTCATTGTCCATGTTGGTGAGAACGACCTGAGATGTACCTCCCTGGACTATATGAAAAGAGACATGGAAGAACTCTACAATCTTGTAGCCCAGGCAGGTATGACCCTAGCCCTGAGTAGCATTCTGCCATCACCCAGAATGATACCACAGTAAGTACAAGGACAAAATGACTGACTTCACCAATTGGCTAAGCTTCTGGTGTCATCCAAAGGGGATCCAATATCTGTTTGCCTGGGATGACATGGTCGGTAGACCACGATGCATTGACAGAGATGGCCTGCACCTGTTGCCCCTGGGATTCCGGATACTGGCTAAGGCTCTTGCCGCCCCTATAGTGCTTTTTTTAGGCAAGGTTCAAATGACAAATTTACCACCATAACAGGAACAGGCAAGCAAAAACTGAGGGTAACGCTACTTAATGCTAGGAGTCTAAATCTCAAAATGCAGTCACCCGAGGCACTCCGTAAATTGGAGAGCATCAATATCTGTGCAGTGACTGAGACCTGGTTCAAGGCTCCAGAAAGCACCCTTGCACTATCAGGCTATGACTCATACCACACTTTTCGGCCATGTAACCTGGACTGGAACACCAAAGGCAGAGGTGTGTCCATATTCATTAAGGATGTCCACACCGCCAGGCTAGTTGCTCAGCATAATGCATCCAAGGTTATCCAAGTGCAACTAACTCTGGGCAAAAATGCAATCCAAACTGTAGCTTGCTACAGATCCCCCATCATGCCCCAGGATTTCCACTCCTTTTTCTTGATATACTGGAAATTATTAGGGTTCAACCAAACACCTTAATAATGGGCAATTTCAACTACCCCACCATTAACTGGGAAAACTATTTATGTACCAACTCCTTTGTTCAACGCTTTCTGGAATTCATAAATTCCAATGCCCTGAATCAACCTATCCACACTCCCACCAGGGGCAACAATATCCTGGACCTAGTCATTACCAACATGAGTGACCAGTGTTCCACATCTGAAGTCAACTCCTCGTTGGTCCAATCCGACCATAAGCTAATCACTTTAGATATCCACAACCCACCCCCACATCTCAATAAGGAAACCACAGTAAAAAAAATTCTCCAAAGCCAATTTCATGCTTCTTAAGACAGAAGTGACAAACTTCATGACACCCATGCAGATAGACAATACAGTTATGACTGCTGAATCCTACACAAATGCACTCTATAAGCACTTACACGAGTGCGTGGAGTGTGCTATCCCAAACAGAACCAAGACGCTATCCTCAAAAAAAAGGAAGCCAATCCAGTGGTTCCCTGCCATAAACAATCTGTACAACAGAAGGAAGAATCTGTTACAAAAGAGAGCAAAATCCCATGAGTGGAGGTGCTCCCTGGTCAGCCACGTTAAGAAGCTGAGATCCATTATAAGATCCTCCAAAGCTAGCTACGAAACCAAAATCGCCACTGATTTTAAGGATAACCACAAAGTATTCTATAGCTATGTCAAGAATCTCAATGACGACACCCAGATCTGATCTAAGTTACAGTACAAAAGCATGAAAATTACAGAACCAAATGATATTGCCAACATCCTGGCAAATAGGTTCAGTGCTAACTTTACCCTTCCCTCACCCCCTAAAGGGCCCATGTTTATACAGAATGAATGCAAAGTCCCTGTAATCACAATTAAGCAGGTAAAAGCTGCACTCTCTAAAGCCAAAAACACAGCATCCATGGGACTGGACAACATCCCAGACTGCGTTTTACATGAACTTCAGAACGAACTAGCTCCCCACCTAAGCACCATGTTCAATCATAGCCTCACATCAGGCTTTGCACCCACTGAATGCTGCACAGCAACAGTTATCCCACTCTACAAAGGGAGAGCCACCACTGATCCCAGAAACTATCGCCCTATTAGCCTGACGAGCCTGGTCAACAAGGACATGAAATGTATCATCATGGAACTCATAAACAAAGATATTGGTAATCTACAAACTCTGGACCCCACCCAGTTCAGGTTTGTGAAAGGCAGATCATGCCTCCTGAACCTGATTGACTTCTTTGAGGCAGTCACCAAAGCTGTAGACAAGGGTACGGTGGTGCACACAGCCTATCTTGACCTCGCCAAGGCTTTTGACACCATCCCCCATTCTGGAATTATAGCTAAACTCACTAAACTAGATATAAATCCCTACGTCACAAGTTGGGTTGCCTACTGGCTCAGTGACAGAACCCACACTGTAAAAGTTGCAGACTCCAAATCTAACTTCAAACCAGAGACAATGGAGTATCACAGGGTTCCGTCCTGGGACCTCTCCTGTTTGGTATCTACTTCTGGCTAATGAATTTCATGGATGACTGCAAACTAGGAGCCATAGTTGAATCCCCAAATGATGTGGACATCCTACAGAAGGGCCTCAGTGAGACAGATGCCTGGTGTCAGAGCCATGGCCTCAAGCTCAATGCCAAAAAAGGCATTGTCACCCCATTTGGTAAAAACTCTGTACCCATGAATTACCACATAGGCAGCAGTCTACTTAACACCACATGTGTGATAAGAGACCTTGGGACCCAGGTGAACAGTAGTCTCTCCTTTGATAATCACATCGCCACAGTAGTCAGAAAGCCCTTCTACATGGCACACCTCATCACAAAAGGATTCTCATCCAGGAAAAAAGAGGTCATTGTTCCCCTCTACTCAACGCTCATTAGACCCATTATAGAGTACAATGCCTCTTTTGGAATGTGCCTCACAAGACATCTGCAGCAGCTGGAGAGGCCACAGAAGTACCTCACAAAGAGGATTAATGGCCTCAAACAGATGCCCCACACTGACCGTCTCAAAAAACTCCAGCTTTACTCCATAGCATATCACCTACTCCAAGGTGATCTCTGCCTAACATATAAAGCTATGTCAAACCCAGAGCTGTTGGACATGCTGCACCTAAAGAAATCCCAATCCCTCTGAGCTACACAGTCTAGGAACCTAAACCTTGTTACCACAATAAACAGGACATGCTGGAGGGATAGATTCCTGTCCCAGAGACTTCCCATACTCTGAAACAAGCTACCCATCTATGTCAAGAAAAGTTCCTCATTAGCACTCTTCAAGAAAAATCTTGATGAGTGGATGGGAAATAAGAAATACACCCCAGGAAACACTTCTGTGGCTCTGTTCAACAGTGGCACAGGAAAATAACTTTCTTAGGTGGTGTAAGCCAGGGAACCTTGTTGGCTAGGCTTACTTAGGCCTTTGGGCCGATAGACTAGTACCTACCTATGAACCTATGAATCCTGCTTACCTTGCTTTATTTATATCAACTCTGTAAAGGCTATTGTGGTAATAGCCTCTGTCTTTATACTGGCTTTGCACATTCATCGGTTCAACCAAAGAATATCCACACAATCAGGCGGAGGTCAGAAAATACAAAAAATTACGACACTACAGAAATAATCTGACCACCATGACTGTTAGTCCATAAAAACTCAAAGCAAAGCAAAAGTACAAACTTCTGAAATACTCAATAAAAATAAAAGTAAAGGTATTAATTCTCTGCAAAGCTTATGGGTATAACTACCCTTCTTCACTGTAATAACGGACTTTGCAAGTAGGTGTGTACGGTTATCTGTTTGGTGACTGGCTATTAGTTATATAGGTGTTTTAACTTTTTTTGTTTGAGTCTTAGATTTGATTCATTGGCTAATTATGATGTAACATGATTTGTAGATGACTATTGGTGCATTCGATTTTAAATTTGTTTACATAACCTGTCTTGTCTTTATTGTATTTACATGGACTGAAGTAGTGGTGGGTACACTGTGAAAATGCTTACCTTTTTCTTTTACAATAATGCCTTTGCAGTATTTATGGACTAATAGTAGGGTGTCATACTTCCCTGACTGTGGCTGTTCTCATTCACATGTCCCGGCTGTGTGGTATGAGTGTGCTAGGTATCTGAGGGTATAGAACTTGAATAAGGGATCCTGTCTGCACCCTCAGTGTGTCCAACACAGGCACTGTACTTCCTGAACCTGCCAGCTAATCATGGCCATCATCGTCAGAGTCAGGTGATTCTCCAACATCAGGCAGTGAAAGCCCCATGGTGGTTGTTCTAGAAAGAAAGTTAACTGTGAACACAGCAAAGCACAAAGCCCTGTATAAGTGTAATCCATCACCTGTACCTTACTCCCAGTACAGATTTAATGCTACAGTGCTGACCGACTATACTGGATATTACTCTAACTCGTGGAAGTACCAGTGGATGCTGTACCTCTGATACTCCTGTAGTTCCCAAGGCATATGAGATGTGCAGTGGTAAAGGAAGAAATAGAAAGCACTCATTGTGCAATACAGATATACAATACCTACTTGGGGCATCCCCATTGGATACTCTTGGTCCACATTGCAGCTTGAATCTAAGGTCCAGCACCACAGCACAGATCTGCAAGAAGCCTATTCCTAGTCTAAAAGAAACCAAAAATGCCTTTGACTCCATCATAGATGACAGTACCAATATCCCCCCTTAATGTCACCCTACCTTCCCACGCAAGTAAGAGATTCCATTTTTCAACATCACAGGTATATGTAGTGGGACTACATCTGACCTCCTCTTATTTGTGGTCCTGGCTATTGACAATATTGATGTCATCCACAAGATCCTGCCAAACATGTTCATGGTAGTGTCAATTGGTGGTGTCCTGTCAAAGAATCGTTTGCCATAGAGATGGAGGGTCTGCAATAAGACCTCATTATCTGCATCAGAGAATGTGCTCTTTCTACTCTTCTCTGCAGGAGAGACCTTGATCTTTGCAGTCATCTCTTTACCTGGCATATTGCTGCATGTATAAAAATACATCATGTCAGTATGCTAATGATAACTGCCTGTCCACTTACACTATGCACAACAGACCTCACTTACTGTAAACTCCGGTGAGAGTGTTAATCATACACATAGAATTACACTTCATAAACCCCAGCAGAAAAATGGGCATAATCACCAGTGCAAACATTCCCCACCAACCTTCTTCTAAGTTACCTTATCCAACAAAACAAAAATTAAACATGTCATGCAAGCTAAATTACCAGGTAGCTTTGTAGATGAAACCCTAAAATTTGACATGCACATCCAAAATGTAGTTAAAACATTACACTCAAAACTGCATTCTCTCTATAGAGCTTAACTCTTCATCTCAAACTGCATTGTCTCTATAAAGCTTAACCCTTCATCTCAGACACTATAAGAAAACATATTCCTTCCTCTCGCTTTTTGCCTACTGTAATGCATTCTGCACCCATCCTTAACAACATCTAACTGACCTTTCTGAACAAACATGAGAAATACTACTACGAAAATACTGTACTGCGGTAAAGGATCTGCAGTGACTGGGATTCTCACATTATATAATCAACTCACAACTTCCTCAAATCTATGACATAATGTATAAACCTAATAACTATCCATCCATCTTCAATCTCTTACTAATATATAAACCTTCCAGGTTACTCTGTTCATTGCACAAATACCTATTAGATGTAACCGAACCCAACAATTCTGTTGGAAAATCATCACTCTGTCACCACATCCTTTAATTCTGGAATTCCATTACACTAGCAATATGACATGAACACTCCTTAAAATCATTTAAAACTCAGCTGAAGTCCTACCTGCATAGTAACCATCTCTGTACATGTCATATTCCTGCATAATCTCCATCTACCCTGCTCCACCCCATTACTAACTCTCAACACTGTTTTATTTAACTGACCATAATACAACATATAAATCACAATCTAGCTATCTGTCTATCCCTTACCCCTCTCCACTGCTATCTCTGTCTCTCATACACACTTTTATTACCTAGACCGCCTCAATACTCCTTCATAATTTGTATCCATTTTCATCCTGTAATTCCTTCACCTACCTACTTTCTAATTAATATTTAATTGCAACTGATTCTTCTTGAAAATAACTAGACTTGTATAAGTTTGATATTAACTACTATTTTACTATATACGTATTTTAACCCTCATGTTTTTATTAATGGTCATATCATTACTATTTTATGTATGTACATTTATTATGTAAATATATAACTTCCTCCTTCCCATTATAGGGTTGGGAGGGTGGCCTAATGGCTAAGGTGTTTGCCTTACAAATGCAAGGTGCAAGGTTTGAGTCTCACAAGGGATAATTGGCTAGGCTTAAAATGGCTCACAAGGGCAGTTAGCTTAGTACTAATCTATGAACCTATGAACCTATTATGCAAAATGGAACATTTTTCCCAGGCCTTCACGGCCATCCTCAGTAAACAAAAGCAGTAAATAAATAAATAAACTTCAGGCTTCACTGCACCCAATAGGTAAACAGCAGCCAACCCAGCATGACCGCACACACCATGTTTCTGAATCTCAATGTAAGTCTATATGATTTAGAAAAAATACCATTTTATTTATCCAAGCCACATAAATACCTGCCAGGATCTAAAATTAATATATAGACCAGTACCAAATAATACATCTCAAGGAATCTGAAATGTACACAAAGCATAATAAAACACTGATTTCAGGGATGGTAGACCGAAGGCACCATGTTGCCTGCATAGGGTCTGTACTGGAAGCTCATCTGAAAGATACTACGGGATGAGACAGTTATGGTGTTTAGGAGAATGAAGTTTCATGATAAGTACAGTAAATGTTTAATCAGGATGAGAAATCAGCATGTTAATCTTATTCAGGAAAAGAAGAGAACAGAATAGCTGTTGAAAAATAAACAACTTAAGTTCCCTGTATTTAGTTACAATTCAATATTAAAAAGGGGAGTCCATAATGTAATTACTGCATATATATCACATGAAATGCATAATAGTTCTCTGCAAAATTTGAGAAATGCAGTCATTTTCTATTAAATTCCTTAGCAAAGAAAGCATACAGTTGTAATGAACATCATGAAAAGTTAATGTTTCAAGTCTACAGGGTACAGACACATCATTAGTTATGTGAAATTTGCAAGCCAGACACTGGATTACTACGAAGAAAGATGTACCATCCATGTTATAAAACAGGTCCATATATTCTAAGATACATTTTACTCTAAGAGAGACTTTGTAGTATGGCATGGCCTTATTTAATCAATACTATGTAAAGAAAAACAAGGCATCAGTGTGAGTTATTAACTGTTTTGCATTCATGTGCTTGAGGACATACTGTTCTAACAGAAGATAGTTACTAGCACATGTTGCTCATAAGAACATAGAATGCATTAAGTATTAATGTGTTTTAACTGCATCTTGTAGTAACTAATTTCAGACACCGCATGGTTATTAAAAATATATGCTACTTCACTGAAATTGATGGCAGTCGATGTAAACTGCACACAACTTTGTCGAAGCCCCTGAATAAAACAATGGATCACTGAAACATTGGTTGTGATATGATGTAAAGACAAAACTGGTGAGGTAATTGAGATATAGTCTTTATTGTCAGCCTAATTGAGTCATGCTTTTTTTTTGTTGGTCATAACCTACTGGAGAAAATCTCAGTCGTTGCTTAGGTAACAGCAATGTAGTACTATTCAAACTATTGCTGTTTGATATAGTACTTGCATAAGCACACCCCTCAAAGTTATCTGCTTGTGAACACTGGGAACGTGTCAAGGAAGCTGTATTTCTTTGGATTTATATACTGAAAACATTAGCAAGATAACAGATTAGCACAAGAGTTTGTTAAAGTAAAGATGGAGAAAAAGTACTGTCTTCACTGAGATGACATTATCTGAACAAAGCTAATAATAAATACATGAAGGATCTCTTATAGCTTAATCAGGCTGATCATGAGCATTTCCTTACACAACAATCCAGAGCACTCATACAATTTTACTTAGGAAAAAAAAAGTGCAGTTGACGCATTTCCCGCTATGCACTACTCATCTGTTTTTGAGCAGTCGCAGACTTCATGGGAAACAATGTTGAACCAATACAAAACAGATTAAACAGGGAACCTTAGCCTTTTGAGTATATACACGCTTTTAAAGTTGATGGTGTTCAGAAATTTATTCCATGGTTCTGCACTTCCACAGGACATTATTGTCGGAAAATAATCGGATGAAGGGTAATTGTAAAGAGGCTATTATTCCCATTATAAACAAAATGAATTTTTGACTGTGTGTGAATTCAACACACTGATTAAAGGTTCTTATTGTCATTGTTTCTAGAAATTAGCAGTTGTTTAGCCTGGAAATTCTCATCTTTGCTTCCACCCACTACTATATTATCTCCTTTAAATATAAACGTACCTCCAACTTCCATCCTGAAACAATACAAAGCAACTCAATTCCACTTCAACTATTAATTTATACCAAAGGAGTTTACTGTCCGCACATCTATAATAATATTCCTCTACTCCATATTAAATCCCACTCTATTCCTTCCCTACTAATGTAGCGCAGGGAATACTGTGATTACTCTCCTAAAACAGGAACACACTAAGCTTATTATGCACCTTTTGATATCAGAAAGGTGCTTAACATGCTTTTGTTAAGCACGTAAGCACTGTTAACACTGGATCTCACCTTAGGGATTGTCAACCGTCAGTCCAGTCTATAAAAGAAGACAGGCAAAAAGAACAGCTTAGACATCTGTTTGAAACTTCACTGTATCATATTTTTTAACAAAAAACACTCCATGACCCTACATGTACTTGTTTTCTGTAGCTTTCAGTGCATCTACTAGTATATGAAACAAAGATTTAAGATCTTTAAGAGATTATAGATGACATTAAAAACATACAGGCACACTGTTAATTCCTCTAGCAATTTAACACTAAGGGGGGTAGAGAGGCTACAGGTGAGTTCAGCTGTAGCCAACAACATGTGTGTTTGAGGTTGTGCATGTGATATTTTGGACAGTGATAGCAGATCATATGTCAGGATGCAGAAACAGTCAGTCTGCAGCAGGAGGTTTCATACATACATGCTACATTAAATAGTATACTAGTAGTACATCAATAATAGGTTATACTCTAGCACCTTTACAGATTGGCTGTGCCTGAATGTGGTCAGGTGTTGCAGAGTCTGAAGTACCCAAGGAATGTACGCTAGACTGCTATCACGTATGTGAGATGCATAGCATAGGTTGACAGTTTAACATGCATCTATTTCATACTCAGAGTCAAATGATTTCAAAGAAGAGGAAGAGTGTGGAGAATTTCTCCCAGGTAGACACTGACATTTGCTTATTTATTTATTTAATCATTTATTTAACATTTGTTTACTGTGAAAGTCTTACTCGGACAGAACCCATTTTCAGTGGAGGCCTGGGGAGAAACACTCCAGAGACATGTCTTCGGACATCTTGGTTCAAACCCTCCATGAACATGATCAGTAGATGCTCCTTAAGGAGAGAAGTGACAGGGCCCTCTGTGAGCATATCTGGCTTGATCTCATTGTTCTGGTCATTGCTGAGATTGGCCACACCAAATTCCAAGAGGACCTACACCATAGGGTCACCAACATGATCTATCATACTTGTAACAAGATGATGCACCTGGCACATGAGTGAATGGTTATGGGGGGGATTCTGTTTACACAATCAACCCACTCAGACATGCAGGACTTCCTGGCATTTGTGTCCATGGGGGAAGACAGCCCCCTCATACCCAATGAAAACTTGGCATAGGTGCTAAACTAATAATAAAGCATTAATCACAAAAATAGTGCCAGGAGACAATAGATTGATTGTTAGCATACATGTTTAATTCTCCACTTTCATCACATTGTCGCCTCACAGCAAGAGGTTCTCAAGTTCGATTCTCAGCTTGGATGCCTTCTGTGTGGAGTCTGCATGTCCTTCTTGGGGTCATGTGAGTTTCCTCCAGGTGCCCTGGTTTCTTTCCACACTCCAAAGACATGGAGCAGATGGATTGGACACTCTAAATTGGCCATAGGTGAGAGTGTGTGCAAGTGAGTTGTATGAATGAACTACCGTGGCAAGGCTAGCCATCTGGTGGTGTAAACCTTGGCTCAAGATGATTGTCACTGCTTAAGTGACACCCCGTCCCCATGTACAAAATGAGAAAAGGGTTTGAGTATGAATGGATGGATAGATGGCTCTAACACAGACTTCTTCAAAACACAATTATTTGACAAACAACAATATATATATATATATATATATATATATATATATATATATATATATATATTAAAAATCACAGCTACCAATCAACTATTTAATACATTCAATTAATTAACCAATTAAAATTATTTAAACACACACTGCTTAAAACAAGCTAAAACTTTCAACCTTCTATCCTTTAAGAAATATTTAATGTTCACAGTATCACTTAACCCTGGAAAACAATCTGCCCTAACTTTAACCTGCCATTCTGTTTCTTTAGTCTCAAGGCTATTTTCAAAATCACCTCCTCTCAAGTTTTTGCAGACTTGTTCAAGCAGAAAAAATGAAAATTACTTAAAATTAGTACAACTACATGAATGCATAAAAAGAGCATTATTAGTAACCTTATTCTTTATGGAGTACAGGTGCTCCTTAATCCTTTTACTTAAACCTCTAGTTGTCATGCCTATATAAAATGCTTGATATTCAGAGCTCATGCTAATGTAAACAAATCCTTTAGAGTTGCAGGTATATCGACCATAAGAGCCAATTACTAAATTTATATTTTCTAAAATAACAAAAGGCCCTTCAGAAATAAATCTTCAAACAGCACACATCCCACACTTATACATTCCTTTTATTTTGTTAGCAATAACAGGGATAACTTTAGTATTATGTTTTTTCAACAATCTTTTAAAGCTGTTAGTGTTCTTATATACAAATAATGGCCAATTACCAACTACATTAAATAATTCACTATTTCTTCTATAATTCTCCAGTCATCACAAGTGACATTACATATACCCTGACTGACAACATACATATCTAAAATTAAACTGGATTTTTTTCATTATATTCTATGGAATTTATATGTTTTATTTTTGTTTTTATTTTTTCAAAGGGATTTTTTTTATTATAGGTGCAAAACATGTATTCCTGTTTAAGGTTAATTCTTGGGCAGTATCTAATAAATGTTGCTTATTATCGATGGGGGTTCTGTTTACACAGTCAACCCACAGAGACATGGAGGAATTCTTGGCATTTGTGTCTGTAGGGGAAGACAGCTGCCTCATACCCAGTGAAAATGTGGCATATGTGTTAAACTTCCCTGACATAAAGAAAATGTTAGTACAAGACCCATATGGAATATGGTCATTTGTGTACTGGCACTTTAGGACTTCAGCTGCACCTTCTATCAACTCAAGGCAAATGCTCTGTATTTTTCCATGTCCCTCTGTTTTCCAGCTGTAGCCTCAATGGGGATGTGAGAGTGCCTCAAAGTAACACTGATACACTTGGGTGTGGCTTTGGGTTTTCAGAGATGCTTTAGTATCTAAGGCATCCACTGATCTTTTTTTTTTTTTTTTGGTTCGACAGTTATCAAAAACTGTGAGCAGAAAATCTAAAAAAAAAAAAAACCCACCCTCTGCACCCTCCAAATATTATATATACCAACTCTACCTTTTACATCATGGTGAAGAAAGAGGAGAAACCCAAAAAAGCACATCACTAGCTTAAACAATGCAATACATTATGGCAAAACTCCCCTTGACATTACGAATTCTTGCACTTAAGCCCCTTGAACACCAGTACAGGGAAAATGCATAGGTAAGCCATAGATATTGGTATGCTTGAAGTAGGGGACTTATCTGAGCCTAATGATGATGATGGTTGCCTCTGCCTGGTAAAGTATGTGATCACACTAGCAATTTTAGGTACAGGTAACATGGTAGCCATACCACCCACTTCCACAAATTCTCCTGCATTGCCTGTGTAACCCGCACCTCAGTTATAGAATACATTGGTAGGATAGGTGTCTAGAAAGCCATGGTGCATATTCTTTCATCTGTCATAGACATCTATGGCTTCTGGCAGCTTCTATGAGCATGGGGATAAAATTAAGGGTTGGCATACCGATGGACACTAATGCTTTAGTTGTCTCATGGCTGTTGCTTTTCCAAATTTGGTGTTGATGTCTAATATGAGATGGTCAGGAGGCAATCTAGGTCCCAAAACACCATATCCTCCATGACTGCTATGAGTGCTGAGGGTGCTATGACAAACATCACTCTCAGCCCTCATAACAGTCATGAATGGTGCTGTGGCAGTCAGTGGGCCACCAGGTAAATGTGGTGCTCACCTGACATGTTCTGCCTTTCATGATCATGAAGTACACCATGCATTCCTTGCTGTGGGCACCCCTGTGGAAAGGGACACACATACTAGACACAAATAATGCCTGTAGGTGCCTTGAATTTGCCACAAAAACATATGAACAGTGTAGCAAATTCTGTGCAAGCTGTGTCTATACACATTTTCATATCAAATGCCACCATCCTCCTCTGACAACGTACACCATACTGGAGAACCATCTCCTCTGAATGGTCTTTCCAGCTTTCCGTATTCACAAGACCATGTCCAGCTCACTCCCACAAATCATTGCTGCCTTTTCAGTGGCCATTGCCAATGGCTGTCACTGTGGTGCTTCTCACCTATGCATACAAGAACTATACACTGCCCTCAGTATTCTGTTGCAAGGGTGGTCTGTATTTCAGTCACAGAATGGCCAGTCTATGCATGGCTTAGCATAGTCTGAGTGTAGCATTGCATACATTATTGTTAAACTTCGCTATATCTAACCTGATGCATAGCTGTGAACCAGACACAAACTCTTAGCCCATGCAATAGTGTTCCTTGTCCACCTCCATCTTTGTATGCTCATACCCTGCAGCCACATCTTTTACAAACTGTTTGCTCATGCAACTTTTTTGCTGCTAGCTCCATTACATCCTCTCCTTTAATTAATAACAAGTATATCTGTTGTGTAACACTGCATTCATGATAAAAATTTTACTGCATGTTTCTGGAACCTACTGCAGAATGCCACCTGAGGAACGTAAAGAGTGGAAGGGGTCCTTCATCAATGCTCAACGATGTTTCTGGTCTGCAATAGCTCTGTCTTGTTTCCATTGACTGCCATGCTCTGTGGGTATTATCAGCCATACCTCCAGGCCATACAAGTATTGCAAGAAAGATGTCTTGAGTGGACGTCACTCAGCACAAATCATTGATATCAGCTGCACATGGGTTAGATGTGGAAATCATGAGAACTGCCTGGATGATACACTGACAAATTGTATATCATACCATGTGCATTGCATACCACCAGGCTTTTAATGGGGTCAAACCCTTTACTGTTGATATACTGTTGTTTCTGTATCCTGAGTGCAGCCCTAATGCCAGGACAGGTGCACCCAGTGGCAGTCAGTACCTCAGGAAAATGGAATTGTTTCTGCCCACTAGCATAGTATCAAGGAACTGGTGTAGTATATGTGAGGCTGGTACCTGGGATATATCCACCATGTCACCAAGCGGTCACTGGAATGTCCCTGTAGAGGGAATTCTCAGTGTTATGCATACTTTCTTGTGTACAAAAATTGGCTGTCATCACTTTCCATGAGCTTGCATCTGAGAGTAACACATATGCTAAAAACAATAAAAACTGGATCGCAACACCAGAAATAAAAAACTTTCTTATTTTAATCCAAATAAAAATAGCAGAGCTTTCAGGAATAATCCCCTCTTCAATGCATATAAAACACAGTTCAAATACTGAGTCCTTTTAAATACAGCACACGATCCCATTGTCCAATAACAGTTCAGCTTGTTATACAGAGAACCTAAAGTTTAAACACACAGCGACACATATAGAAAGTACACTCAAAAGCAACTTAAAAAGCAGAACAGATACAGGCAGTCCAACTGCAACATTCACTTCAGTTTTCATTTGCTTTTGTTTTAAAACTGGCTTTAAATTAACTGAACCAGGTGCACAGTCAGCTTGCAGTTTTAAAACCTGCCCGTATTCGGTTAGTTTAGTGGCATTTAGAACATCACCAACTCTTATGTTAAAAATATTTTTTGTATTACTCTAAAGTTAAATGCATGGTCTGTTCCATTGCCATTAATATACTTAGCCAAAGATTGAGTAAGTATATTCCTTCTAATTTCTGAAAGATGTTCAGAAATTATTTCCTTAAATTTTCTATTAGATTTACCTATATAGAAACTAGTGCATGTAGTGAAGCAGTCAAATTCTTGAATATGCTTTGTTCATGAATGCTCAAAAGTAATAGAAGGATCAAAACACAATTATAGCATGGAACAGTACCTTTTCTTTTAATTCTAATGGATTGGTCCTTCTTTTTATGCATTTCCTTTAATAACACTAACCCCAGGATTCATGAATCTCCATGCAAGAATAAGACTATTCTTTAATGGAGTGGTTTGTGTCAGTTTAGAATAGCAGTGCACCTTGCATATGCATGAAGGTGCGCTATTATTTAAACTAGATGGACACAAACCAGGAATGAGCACGGGGTGAGTGTATCAGCAGTGCCTGCACATGTAACACATCCCCTTCACTCAGAAAGTGCAATAAGGCACTTTGTGACACAGAAGAGTGTCAAGTTATATAATATTAGAGCCTGGCTCTAATATTATATAGTAAACGAGTGTCTGCAGACACTGAAATATAAGTAGCTAACTATGGACACTAAAAAAAAAAAACAAAAATACCTATAAGGCAGCAGTCTTCAACTGCACACCCTCAAATGTATGCACTCTTGCCCTACATGCATGGAAGCAGTAGGGCAAGAGGAAAGCAATAAAAATATTAAAAATGCATTTTTTTATCAAATAAATCTGAAATTTAAGCAGTGCGCAGCTTGTTTGTGCGGCGCACCGCTATACTTAGCCTGGCTGAAATCCTGAAAATGATAGACAAGTGCTACTGTGATGACAGTCATCATCAAGTTGCTGTAGCATAGAGGTACTATTGTGGTTTAGCATGTTGAACATGTTTGGTTTGAGTCCCCTCTCTGCCAAATTATTTAATAAACTTTTAAGGAATTTGAGTGATAGGTGTCAATCATATGGCTCACGTATAGCACAGTAGGGGGTGGGAATATGTAAAATATAAATGTAAAAAATAATTTATAAATTTAATGAAAAAAATAGATTTAACCAATGCTTTGCTACTGCAAGCATTAATTACCAGCTTTCAGCTGTGCTTACCTGGTTTAAGCATTGATATGCGGATTTGTGCAGAGCAAAGCATAGTTCAGCATATTAAAACCAGCCAATCAAAAAAAAGTGTGGAAAAACTGACATATTTAAAGTGCACAGGTGGGAATACAGCCATAACCATTAGGGATTGCTCACAACAGGACCAAAATGTCTTGTTTCAGTGAAGGTGTTCGCTTCAGAGTGCAACGTTGAGGCATCCAGGAGTCCAGGGTCAAGGTTGGGATCTAGTAAAAAACCATGATGGCAGGCTGCTGCAGGGCCAGTACCAGGGCTCGCAGTACAAAGTGGAGGCCTTTGACCAGCTTGCACGCAATCTCACCAGTGCCACTGGCATACTCCAAACTGGAGAACAGGTATGTCACCACCATAATGACTTGAATTAGAGGAGGGGTGCACTCTTGGACCAGTGGATCCAAGAAACCTGAGTGCAGGATGTCCCACCTGTCTGTAAAAATGCAGTCTTATGTATCTCTAACTAAGTATGGAAAAAAGTTCAACTTGTGACTGTGCAGGTGTGATTAATGTGTGATGTCTCCCCATACAGCTGCTGAAGACAGGTACCAGAATGTTGAGGCTCATGCCCAGTGACTGGCCTGGCTGCATCAGCAGTATGGTGAGTACAGAATACCTCCTACTATTAGCAGTAAGAAATCAAAATTATAGTAATGGTAGTACTACCTGTATATATAATTGTGCTGTAAAAGTCAGAAATAAATGCCTGTGTCAGCCTGCCAGTGTTACAAGGGAGTATTCCCAGTTGTGTTGTAATACAGATGTCAGTAGCAAACAAGGTACAATATGGAGGAGAGGAATATTAGAATATGTATGAATGTGTCTGAGTGAACCTGCCAAGAAAGTGCCATGTCAGGGCTAATGTAACAGTTAGAAATGAAAAGCATCCCCCTGTATGGATCATGCAGGAATACTAATTGTGGATTACTGAGTTGTACACAGATATGTATGTAAAAACTAATAAATGTGATCCCAGACACTGATGTGTGTCATCTCACTTGTACCTGAAAAATAGAAATGTGTATGTCCTGCAGAATGCATTAACTGAGGTGAACTGAGTTAGTAATGCTTGTCTGCATAGTTTAGAATGGACATGCCAAATAACTGAAAAAAGCAACAGTAAATATTGCCATCAGAATGTGTTCTTGTTTGTCTGCTGGCAGTGTCTTGTGTTAACCTTTCAATTTCAGCTGTATGTAGCTGCAAATGTACTGAAAAATGTATAAGGTTAACAGGTGCAGACTTAAAACATTCACTGTGGACTCAGAAATCAAAATTGCAATATGTAGTTGTAAAAGAGTCAAATGTGCAATCCAGCTAATGTGCATGTTTCACAAACAGTGACAACAATGTCTGTTGTGTATGCATAATTTGTACTGAAAATGGGAAACAAATAATGCAACATGTCTTAATAAAAGTAATGTGCACAAAAATATGTACTAGATAGAATTGTCACAAACAACACACAATACCTTCCCCAGTAGCTCAATTTGATAAGGACTAGGCCTATAGTTCAATTTTACACACACACCATGGTTCAAATCTGGTGGACTGCCACTAACATCTCAGCCTGGTTCTACAGTTGTAAACTGCAATCTGAATAGAAAAAGTAATGTACTGCAAAACATAACATTTTCCATACAGGGCACACAGGTAAAGAAATTTGAATAGAAATACTAGTATGATGTGGATAATTCTGCATGGTGTACAATTGCTGTGTTGAACAGCCCTAGTCCTAAAAATAGATGCAAGCTAGACATTCACACTCTGCAGTCTGGCCCTGACAAGCGCCTCAAGTGTCATGCTGTCAAGGATAGTTTTCCCAGTCGCCAAGAAACGTGCACACAGAGAATGTCACAGTAGATGTATGTTAAAGCACAACACACACTCCAGGGCCTGCAACTAATATGTGAATCTGAAATATGTGTAGAAACAGCAATGTAATGTGCACACAGTTCATCTGCACAGGGCCCACAGGTAAAGGAATTGGTATAGAAATAGGTCTGTTGTGTATAACTAAAATGAGGGTACAATTCCTCTGTTGATATCCACAACTGTTGGTGTGCTGTAGCAGCCCCATGGCCCAGGTAGAGTGTAAGTGTGGTCGGAATTTAGAGTAGTGAATAATAGTGTACTGACAAATATACTTGATAGCAGTTGTCAATTGAATCTGTTCCCTTCTGCCACCACTCAACTGATCCATCCATCACACTGAAACCAACATGGGTATGTGCCTAAACAAACCTCTACTGTCGGGACCATTGTTTCATTTGGTTTATCATTGTTTAAACTGTGTGCATACTAATATTTCTTATTGAATAATCATTTTATTGCCTGCCTAACATACCACTAACTGGCATGCTGTTGCAACCCTGAATGCCATTCCATATATGCATGGGTTCTGTTTGCTATGGCACTGTTATAATTGCACTGTTTTGGGTAAATGGGAATATCCATGCATGCTATTTTGACTAATGTTGTAATGTGTTTTGCATGACTAACCAATATTCATTGTTAATTTCCACACCACAGCATATATAAGAAGGCAGATCCCAGCGGATTCACCTATCCCACCCCACCGGGCCAAGGCAGAACCGTCTGGGACCCAACCCAGACCTCCCTTATCTGCTGGTCCTGCATCACCCTTGGGTGGAACCACTGCAGGGGATGGGGCATGCCCCCCCGCAAGTGGGTGCAGTGAGGATGTTGTCACCTGGGACGAAGTCTCTGGCATGGTGCACAGTGTCCTCCAAATGGAATTGGATGACCACCTGCACCAGATGGAGGGCAGGCTGGTGCAGCTAGAGGGGAAGGAGGCCCCTACAGACCAGCCCCCAGCACAGCCAGCTTTGGGGCTGTGAAAGAGTAGTGGTGACTGCCATTGGGTGGAGACATCAGTGTCACTACTACCATCTGGGAGGGCTCATGGGCTCGGATTCACAACCACCCTACCCATCAAGGTGTTTAACCCCATATGTCATACACTGCCCCTGTCTGCTATCTTGTTTGTCTTGGCTGTCTACAAATGCAACATCTCCTACCAAACTTCCCTCATCACACTTACTTATAATCCTTCTCTAACATCCCACTCTCACCTTAAAATAAAAAGCATCTGTCTTACAAAAAAATCACTTCCCATACATAGCTCTGAAATTCACCCAGAGACATGTACCCATCACACAATCTAACCCTACCAATCATCCATATTGTATGATGGCCACACATCTCCCTGTAGGGTGTGAGGCTCCCAATTCTAAATTGCCCACATTGAAAGCAGCTGTTGCTGCCAAAGAAATGCAAAGCTATGGTCCTTTCCTACACCCGTCCTGCACATCCCTACCTGATTCTCCTCTTGTTTATCCACTGCTTGTCCCAATTTCAACACTTTCATATCTCTGTTTCATTTATTTTTCATTATTTGAAATTAGCGTGGGTTTAAGTGTCCGTAAGCAGCCGTAAGTAAAGCTGAGCTCACATAAGCGTCGCTTAACTCCACGCAAACCTGCAAAAACCCACTAACAACTGCTTTGAAGTGCCTTAATCACTCTGTCTCCAACAACCCCTCTTCTGCCCAGCACTAAAGTAATCATCCATTTCAAGTAAAAAACCCAAGACCCGGCACATTATAGCCAAAGTGATTTATATATGTAGATGTACGTATGTATGAATATACATATATATATATATATATATATATATATATATATATATATATATATGTATATATATATATATATATATATATATATATATATATATATATATATATATATATATATATATATATATATATATATATATATATATATATATCTTATTCTTCTTCTTTCGGCTGCTCCCGTTAGGGGTTGCCACAGCAGATCAACTAATTCCATTTCTTCCTGCCCTCTGCATCTTGCTCTGTCACACCAACCACCTGCATGTCCTCTCTCACCACATCCATAAACTTTATCTTAGGCCTCCCACTTTTCCTGTTACTTGGCAGCTTCATCATTAGCATCTTTTCCACAATATACTCTGCATCCCTCCTCAGCACCTGTCCTAACCAATGTAATCTTGCCTCTCTAGCTTTGTCTCCAAACCTTCCAACCCAGGCTGACCCTCTAATATACTTATTCCTAATCCTGTCCATCCTTGTCACACCCAGTGCAAATCTTAACATCTTCAACTTTGCCACGTCAAGCTCTGACACCTGCCTTTTTGTCAGTGCCACTGTCTCCAACTCGTATAACATAGCTGGTCTCACTACCCTCTTGTAGACCTTCCCTTTCACTCTTACTGGTACTCGTCTGTCTCAAATCACTCTTGACACTCTTCTCCACCCACTCCATCCTGCCTGTACTCTCTTCTTCACCTCTCTTCCACACTCACCATTACTCTGAACTGTTGATCCAAAGTATTTAAACTCATCTACCTTCGCCACCTCTACTATCTGCTTCCTCACCATTCCTCTATCCTCCCTCTCATTCACACACACACATGTATTCTGTCTTAGTCCTGCTGACCTTCATTCCTCTTCTCTCTAGATCATATCTCCACCTCTCCAGGGTCTGCTCCACCTGTTCTCTACTCTCACTACAGATTACAATGTCATCTGCAAACATCATAGTCCACGGGGACTCCTGTCTGACCTCGTCTGTCAACCTGTCCATAACCATTGCAAATAAGAAAGGGCTCAGAACTGATCCTTGATGAAATCCCACCTCCACCTTAAAAGCATCCGTCACTTCCACCACAGACCTCAATGCTGTCACACTACCCTCGTACATATCCTGTACCACTCTAACATACTTCTCTGACACTCCCGACTTCCTCATACAATACCACAACTCCTCTCTAGTCACCCTGTCATATGCTTTCTCTAAATTCACAAAGACACAATGCAACTCCTTCTGACCTTCTCTGTAATTCTCCATCAACACTCTCAGAGCAAACATCACATCTGTAGTGCTCTTTCCTGGCATGCTGCTGATCACTAATCATAACCTCCCTTCTTAACCTAGCTTCCACTACTCTTTCCCATAAAGTCATGCTGTGACTGATCAATTCAATCCCTCTGTAGTTACTACAGCTCTGCACATCACCCTTATTCTTAAAAATCAGTACCAAAACACTTCTTCTCCATTCCTCAAGCATCCTCTCACTTTCCAAGATTTCCTTAAACAATCTAGTTAAAAACTCCACTGCCATTTCACCTAAACATCTCCATGTTTCCACAGGTATGTCATCTGGACCAACAGCCTTTCCGTTCTTCATCCTCTTCATTGCTATCCTTACTTCCTCCTTGCTTATCCACTGCACTTCATGATTCACTATCTGTACATTATCCAACCTTGTCTCCCTCTCATTCTCTTTATTCATCAGCCCCTCAAAGTACTCTTTCCATCTGCTCAACACAATCTCCTCGCTTGTGACTATGTTTCCCTCATTATCCTTTACCACCCTTACCTGCTGCACATCTTTACCAGCTCAGTCCCTCTGTCTAGCCAGTCGGTGCAGGTCCTTTTCTCCCTCCTTAGTGTCCAACCTTTTATACAACTCTTCATATGCCTTATCCTTAGCCTTCACCACCTCTCTCTTTGCCATGCGCACCATCTCCTTATACTCTTGTCTACTTTCTTCATCTCTCTGACAATCCCACTTCTTGTTCGCCAACCTCTTTCTCTGTATACTCTCCTGTACTTCTTCATTCCACCACCAGGTCTCCTTATTCTCCTTCCTCTTTCCAGATGTCACACCAAGCACCTGTCTAGCCATCTCTCTTACTAGATCTGCTGTAGTTACCCAGCTATTCGGTAACTCTTCACTGCCAGCCAGTGCCAGTCTTACCTCTTCCCTAAACATCACCTCACAATTACCCTTTTTCAATTTCCACCATTTGATCCTTGGTGCTGCCCTCACATTCATCCTCCTCTTCTTGATTACCAATGTCATCCTACAAACCACCATCCTATGCTGCCTAACTACACTTTCCCCTGCCAGCACTTTACAGTCTCCAATCTCCTTCAGACTGGGCCTTCTACATAAGATATAATCCACCTGTGTGCATCTTCCTCCACTCTTGTATGCCATTCTATGCTCCTCCCACTCATTAAAATACGTATTCATCACAGCCATGTCCATCCTTTTCGCAAAATCCACTACCATCTGACCTTCTGCATTCCTTTGCTTAACACCATACCTACCCATCACGTCCTCAACCCCTCTGTTCCCTTCACCAACAAGCCCATTGAAATCTGCTCCAATCACCAGTCTCTCACCCTTGGGTACAGTCATCACCACTTCATCCAACTAACTCCAAAATGTTTCTTTCTCATCCATTGCACACCCAACCTGTGGAGCATATGCACTAACAACATTTATCATTACACCATCAATTTCCAGCTTCATAAACATCACTCTATCAGACACATTTTTCACCTTTAAAACACTCTTAGCATACTGTTCCTTCAGGATAATGCCTACGCCATTTCTCCTCCCATCCACACCATGATAAAACAATTTGAACCTGCCTCCTATACACCTAGCCTAGCTCCCCTTCCATCTGGTCTCTTGCACACACAATATACCAACCTTCCTTCGGTCCATCATATCAGCTAGCTCCCTCCCTATACCAGTCATACTGATAACATTCAAAGTTCCAACCCTCACTATCACAGTCCTAGCCTTTACCTGCCTTCGGGCATGCCTTCTGCCTCTTCTCCTTTGGCCAACAGTAGCCCAATT
>NC_056744.1:486918299-486995799 GCF_019279795.1 Protopterus annectens
AAGCAGACATCCAAAACTTGCTATGAATGGCTGTATCTGCACACAGTCAAGGTCATGAATTGTGGCAGACATAACCCTAACTACACAGCAATAGTGAAGGCACAGTGTGACATCCAAGGTCTGTGCACATGAGTTGACCTTGCAATCTGGCAGAGTTGGGGACATTTGTAGGGCAGAGTAACCAAATACTGGCAAATGCAGATGGGCCGTGCTAGTATACCCTTTCCTGGAATAGTGACTGCTATTGTACACTTAACAGTTGATGCAACAAACCATCATGTTAAGGGTATGCACACTTATGCAACAACATATTGTATGCATCTCTGTTAACATCTGCACAACTAACACATTGGTTTGATACTGCATTTGATTGCACAGCTCATATGTCACCTAATGGGTTTGTGTAATGTTAACATATGCAGTATCGTGGCCCCATGGCATATCAGGGAAGAGGATGCCATGTTAATAAAGGTGTGTACACTCCTCATCGCCACCGTAAGATTTGAAGGTTGTCAGTGTAATTGTATTTTATTTCTCATACATGCACCACTGATGATGAGATCTGCAAATCAGACATCAGGCATTCGCTATTGGCATCTGTCCTCATATCATCCCAGGTAAGTGTCAGACAAACACATAGGGACTGTGAGCAGCAGAGCAAACATAACTGACATGCATATACACATGCAGCAATGGCATGTACAACTGTGAGGTATGATGAACAGTACATGCCAGGGTGCTGAACAGGTGCATTGCAATACTGTGTACATGGGTTCAGCACTGACTAACACAACGTATGCATCACAGAGATATATGATGTTGGTAACAGGAATTGAGTATAGCTGCAGTGCATGCTGTTGACTGCCATATGTCATGCATGTTGACAGATGGGTAATTAGAGGTCTGTGTAATATCTTTGTGCAACCTAACCTGTAATTGTGTGTGTGTGTGTGTGTGTGTGTGTGTGTGTGTGTGTGTGTGTGTGTGTGTGTGTGTGTGTGTGTGAGTGAGTGTGTGTACAGTTAAGCCATGATGTACAGGTCTTAAAGTGCATTTCTTGCTTTCCCCTCACAGGTGGCGAGGTGGGTCAGGGGCCCTCCTGCAGGCAAACTGAGGTTAGTGTCCATACAGACTCTGACAATGATGATAGGTATGGCGAGACCCAGGCAGAGTTGTCAGAGGATGAAGCTGTGCCATCGGTTGACATCCCACTTGTATGCACCCCAGCCCCACATACAGTCACATTGCCTATACATACCCCATCACGAGTTGCCATAGATGAAGGACAGTTGTCAGGTGGTGGCATTGGACAAGACAGTGTGTTGGCTATGGCAAATGTGTCTGAACACAGCAGCCATAGCTGGATGCCTGGTGAGGTACCACACAGGCAGATGTACAGGTGTGATCATAGGAGGGCTGCTGGTTATCATAACCCTGGCAGAAGTGCTACACCTGGTGTCACCAGACACATGTTTTAGGTCATCATGGAGGCACAGGCACATTTGGTATGATACACCAAACAGGGTCTGAGGCTCCAGAGGGCTACTCATTCTGCTGCTATTGACAACATCCGTGATCTTGCAGGTGCCCACCATTATTTTGCAGAGGTTCTGGATAGACAGTTGGGTGTGATGGTGTGAATCCTCAACCGTGCAATGTCTGTGCATGACCATATGGTAGGAGTAGTGTGACAGCCACATGGATGTAGGTTACCAGCACCAACAGGTGGAGGTCGACGTGGATGTGCAACAAGTCAGAGCCGCTCCCATAGTGGTAGTACCAGCACTGCAAGGTGGGGTGCTGTGCACACAACAACATAGCAGGCCACATGCACATGACCCTGGCTATTCCCAAGGGGGGACACAGATCCAGCAAACATATGTCATCCTCAGGAGAGAGTAACATATCTGGCCTTGTACCTGGTAGTGCATGTGGAACCACTGGCAGGCACAGTTCTCATGTCAGTGGCCAGAGACGGTGAACTGCACACCCTGCCAGGTACAGTCTGAAGCTGTCCCAGTATAGGCCAGCCACATGGCAGAACTGTGTGCATGCATACACACACCCACATCACCAACACAGCTAGGGCAAGCCCATACCCGCATACACACCACATCTGCACAGCTCAATTATTAATGCAACCCCCTAACACACACAGATGATGTCAACCAAATGGCTCAGCCTAGGTCTCTGGCAAACCCATGACACACCCTGTGCATATGATGATACCTGGCCACATCCCTGTCATCCATAACATAGATGCAGGGACAGGCTAATATGGTTCTGATGCACAGGGTGAATGTACTAATGTGTACCAATGTAATGCAGTGTAGCATGTTTTCAGCACTAAAGTTTATGCTTACATGTCAGGATGTGCAGCTGTCCAGCCATGATGCATTATAGCTGTTATTAACACTTGCTGGTTGTGCTCTCCATAATGTATTCCATTTGTGTTTTAGGTGTCTATGTGTCAGCAGGATGTTGGTCTGCTGTTGTTTCTTAGAAGGGGTATGGCACTGTGGTGACATCTTGACTGTGCCATATCCTGGGTACAGCTGAACACAAGTCACAGGTCTGTATAACAGTTACTGCATGTGACACATGCCTAATAGGTCTGAGGGGTGTATACAGGTGAGTGTATGGTGGCTGATGTCAGCAGCCCTTCTACAGTGGACAATGGTAAGTGTACTGGGTAGTACACACCACATGTTTGTGTATAACACACACACAAACACACACACACACACACACACACACACACACACACACACACACACACACACACACACAGGCTTTGACGTTGATGCAATACACAGAGAATACTGTACACATGGATGTATTTACTTTTGCAGGGAACCCATTTTAGGCTATGCAATTCCATCAAGACAGAATAGGCACAACATCACATTGGGAAATAATCAGTCTGCTAGTTTAATGTCATTGACGATGGCACTGGCAGGGTATATGACCCCTTCCCCAATGTAGTGCAATCCTTGACTTGGTAAACATAGGTGTACTGGTGTGGGTGATACAGCCCTAACCTTTGGAGGTTGTGGGGTGGTGTAGAACCACAGATAGTGTGACTGACAACCACTTAACCTGTTAACATAAACTGTACAGTATTACAGCCGATTAAGCTGGAGGATACACACAACAATAATTGCAATGATGGTGGCTGTATCCACAAGATCCACACCCAGCTATATATACCAGACCCAGTATCACTGTACAGCTATACAGTGGGAAATAGGGCATTTATACATTTACTACTAGTATTGATGGAATGAATTTCCACAAGATTATAACTTTGAAATGTTAGCATTTGCCAGTCAGTTTCAGACAGATGACCTCCTGGGACATGTATTTTCTGCAAACTGAAGTAGATCACTTCACATACACACACACTCTTACTTGGCAACACTAAGAGTAGAACCTCTAGCACCTAGGCACTTATTGCTATTAATGTGTGGCCTTAATTGCATCTGAGAGACTTGGGTTTATCAGTGCTAACTACCTTGTCAGTGAGTCCATTCTGTTACAGATAAGCTGCACACAGCACATGCATCATTGGGCTAGATAGTGTAATCTGTTACCTGTATGGCTGATGGTGACAGTGGTCCCCATACAGTGGACCTTGGGACATGTACTGGGGGTACCATGGTGTAAAGACAGTATACCCAGCACCCACACACCACTTTGGATATTGTACTCACTGAAACCCATGATAATACTCTGACATACCCACAATCACACATTGCCCAGGCCTGCAACCTCTTGTCTATCTCAAGTGTGCTACTACAGGGATATACATCTTTTGCACATGCCACAGGGATAATAGGGTGATGCTTTGTCATGGCTTTTCTACGGACAGCAACATCACTATCCCTTATACTGTATGGCAAGGTGTATTGTAATAGGAGAATGTGGCCTCAGAATGCTGTATTTTACAAATATACACACTTGCAAACATACACACACCTAGCAGGACTCAGAGGGTAACCCATGGCTATCTACCCATTTGTACAACAGTGTTGTGCTGGTACTGCAAGCTCCAGGTAGCCCATAGGGTGAAGTGTGTAACAAGGTACATGTAATGTCCATTACAGCAGCAGCCCTATCTAACTATGGCAATGGGGGTGTAGTGGGTATGAAGGCCCTCAGGGTATTATCAACTATAAGTTTACAAACACACAGACACTGTTATTCTCAGTAATGCACACTAACACATTTGTCAGTACTGGGGTCCATTGGTGCAGGTGTTCCCAGGGGTGCACCAGAATATTGTCCATGGAGAGATGAGAAGAGTGGGGGATGTGGGTACAGTGGTATCATGCCACCTGCCATTTGTCAGCAGGCCATCTATCAACTGATGCCATGTGACTGATCCTCAGGGTGAGAGTTAAATGCAACATCCAGTCATCTGGTTGCCTTTTGCAGAGGGCCAGTGAGGTACTCCAATTGACATGTTTGCAACATGTATTACATAACATGGCCAGTGTCTGTCTTGAAGACCTGTACCCATGCATGTTCTGTTGACTGTGGTAGTGTAGTTGAGGTATCCATAGGACGTGGTGCATACATGGTGAGGTTTCCTAGCTGTGGCATTCATAACACAGCTAGGCAGACATGTCAGTGTCAGTCAAGCATAGATTGCCTATAAGCAGCCAAGATGGATACCTCACATCTGCACATCTGTACAGTGGACAGACAGATATCAGTTAGCCAAATGGTTATGCATTAGGATGAATGTTTTGACAGATAGACATCTGACCCTGATAGATATGCCATTACTACATGACAGCAGCCCTCAGTGACATGTCCTATGCACACAGTAGTCTACAGTTAATATCCACATGTCAGATCAATATCCAGTAGTAAATACTTAATGACACACAGCTCACACACCAAGAACACGATAGTCAGGACTCAGAATCCATCTTTGCATGCAGGGGTGTTGGTTCCAGTAGTACAATCTGCAATCTACTCTTACTTGGGAAAGCACTGTTAACAGTGGTAAAGAAATGATACACTACATGCCAGTGTGATTGCATATAACCTGGAATACTACCCATGTATGAAACGCATTCAGATGGGAAAGAGTGTTGTACAACCCATATATACTCAGGTGTCCCAGACAGTAGACTCACACCCTTTGTTACTGTAATGACAGCACAAAGACGCATGTTATGTACATGGAATTAAATACACTTATTAAAGATGTCATTACACTGCTTTTTATCACACTGGAATGTGATTACTGGTTACCAGGCTGAGACATGCTTAGCAGGGTTCAGCATTGCTGCAATATAAATGTTAAGCAGATTTGTGCACTGGTTAGCGAAGCCTACAAGGTTTAAGCACCTATACGTTTAACAGCATGTTAGCACCGCTTACCATTGCACACACCCATGCAAACCCACTTAAAGCTGCTCAAAACTGCCTTAACCACTCTGTATCCAACAGTCCTTGTTCTGCCTAGCAACAAAATAAGCAGCCCTTGCAGGTTTTGAACCTAGGACCCTGTACACTATAGTCAGAGCAGTTAGCCACTAAGCCATCATAGCTCAAAAGATATTTGTTGTTTTTTCCAATATATCTGTCACTAAACATACTGATTAGTAGTGAACAACTGCTTTCACTTCTAGATTTGTGTAGTACTTGTTAGTGGGAATCACTATGTTGTTATATCTATATAAACACATATTAGATAATATGGTGGGATGCATCTGGGAAGGTAAATGCAACACTCATGTTTATACATAACAAGGATATATATATATATATATATATATATATATATATATATATATACACATATATGTGTGTGTGTGTGTGTGTTTATATATATATATATATATGTATAAACCTACATATGTGTGTGTGTATATATATATATATATATATATATATATATATATATATGTGTGTGTGTGTGTGTGTGTGTGTGTGTGTGTGTGTGTGTGTGTGTGTGTGTGTGTGTATATCTATCTATATAAATAAAATATATATATATATATATATATATATATATATATATATATATCTATATAAATATATATGTGTGTATATATATATATATATATATATATATATATATATATATGTATAACATATGTCCATAACATGTAGTGGTGTCATACCTCAGCACCAGTAGTCACAGCCTCTTAGTGCAAGGGGATGTCATGTAAGTATTGCAGGTATAAATTTAGAATGTTGCTACTGTAACAGGGGTTGTCTTAACAGACATGTTGTGTGGAAGTCACATCTGATGCTGACAGTTACTAACAGACATCATGCAATCATCATAGTGCAGTACCACACAAATCATAGTAATGATCCTGTCGATTACAGCAAAGATGTGACCAATAAATGTGGACAGTCTGACACACTCTGGTCAGTCCAGAGGTATGCACAGAACCCCTTAGTGCAAGACGTGTGGACCAAGCTTGACAAAGTGGATGTTTACAGCCATGTAAATGGGAATATCTCAAAAATACTGGAATAGATAAGCTCACACAGTTTATGCATTCACACACTCCTGTCTGTCCTGACACATAATTACCAGTGAAGCAGAGGTCACAAGCCCACATACTACTCACTAGTTAGTGACATACATCTGTACAGCATCCCACTGCTTTCTCAGAAATACACAGCAGTTATGGTGGCCAGGCAACAGTACATCTGACAAATATCTGGACATAACATCACACTATGTAAATACACTGAGCTGCTAGGTATGTCACAAAGCACTGTGCAAACTACAGACAGACTGCCACAACATTGACCCAAGTTTCCTATGGGGGAATACACATGTACTTGCAAATATAGCAAGCTCTACAGGCATGCAACAGCATGGAGTAACAGACACCTGTGTGAAATTGCATACCCACAACCCATCTGAACACAGCTACAGTCACATATGGTAAGCGTAATTAATATTACAGTATATGGACTGTGTGAACACCATCCTCATATGTGCCACTCACACACTAACCCTACATATAGTGGGCCAATATGCAGTTTATTCCAATGCCTGACTGTTGTATGGGACATGTGTCAGTCTGGCCCTACAAACATGTACGCCAATAGGGTACCCATACACTGGAGCAGCATGCAACATCAGATAGAACAAGACCAAGAACAATGACATCTACCACAGTCTGTACACAGGCCAAGGTACATAATCACAATATACACTCTGTCAACAATCGCCATAAGTACACAGACCTCACTACTGTACACATTACAACAGAATGTCCAGGTTTTGTCCCCAAATATAAGAACTACTATACATAACATGTCTAGCAGTCTGATATCTCACTGGCTTGTTATTAGATATGATGTACAAGAACATATGCACCTCTTACTGCATGACATATGTACAAAGGTTGACAGACTTGTGGCTGGAGGCAAAAATACAGGACCAATATTGACATGTGGCTGTTATAAACTCATACATTTACTGGTGTAACAGGGTTTGTTGTGACATATGTCTTCGGAGGGATATGAATTCAGTAACTCACATGGATGTCACCATGCACTGACTGCAATCCTCAGAGTATGTTACTGCATTTCTAAAGATAGGAAATGTGTGAGTAACACAACACATATAAGAATCCAAACACTGGCCAGTCTGCAGATAGCCCTACAGGTGATAGTTTCCTCAACCACATAACACTGTCATGACAGATATTAAATCATGTAGAACAGCCATATCCAGACAAACCCTTTTAAACCAACATTACTTAAAATGTAGAAGAGCAATACTTACACTCTGTTCCAATGTCTGGAATATCCCCCTCCTGCTTGTTGGCCTGTCTCCACACTGTATGTTGTAAGAGGTATATCCAACTATCCAGTGTTATGCTGTTTGTCTAACACCCACATGAAGTCCTGCTCACAGTGAAGGAAAAGGGCTAACACCCAAATGAAGTGCTTAGTTATAGTAGTGTGTTTCAATGGAATTGGCTATAGGAATAATACCACAGCTGTTCCACGTGCAATTAGCAAGTGGGGGTCTGCAATTCATGCATAGTCCATCAGCTGATCATGAGCCTCACTTACAAAACTCAAGCTGCTGTCTAAGTAAAGCAGGTGTACTTTTCCACATCCACCAGAGAGAGAGTGAGAGAGACAGACAGCGACAAAGTAAGAAAGGAAGGGAGTAAGAGAGTAAGAGCCAGGCATGTTTGTATATGATCTATGGGTTGATAGTGGTATCTGGAAATTATGACGGTTGCCTATATTGTGTACAAATCCATACTGTCACATGGTAATTGCACATGGCTGTACACATTTATGGCTGAGGATTGTCGACAACAATCTCTACAATGTTTGGAAATTGTCGGCCTTGTAATCTTGACAATGGGACATGTAGCCCCTCAATATAATGATGTAGCAAAACCCACACTGCAATGGATCCTGTCATTACACAATCACCACAACACTCACATTTACTAGTACTGAGTTTCAAACCCCTACCTATGTATTGCTATTTCATTATTATGAAGTTATTGCATGGGCCACAGAACTTAAATGCTGGAGAGTTATCCAAAGGTATCTTTGAGGGTGAGTGACATCAGCAACAGTGATAAAGGAGGAATAAGGGAAGTGTAGTACATGTGACTGTCCACAAAATGCAGGTATGCAGGAAGACACAACCACCTTCTCTCAGGGAATCACGCACATTATCACACTTGGCAGGGTAAGTATTAGAACTCCTACCTAACTAGTTTGCTACACTACAGTATTACACACTTTCAAATGTGCCACAGAGCTTATAGGTTGATGTATGGCAAAAGGGTTATTTCAAGGTGACTGACATCAGCAGGCATGCTACAGTAGGGCAATGGGAGGTATAGTGAGCATGAATGGTTTCAAAATCATTAATCTCTACACACACACACACACACACACACACACACACACACACACACACACACACACACACACACACACACACATTTGCCAGTACTGACATGCATGGGATCATTGCTTCACAGGTGTGTAGTAGCTGACTATGCCAGAAGGCTGTACAAAGCTAGGCAAAGGGAATACCTTGGCATCAGCCCACATGACAATGGTCTCCAGTGTGGCTCAGGGGTGTAGTCCTTGGATTGGCCTACACAGGTGGGTATTGTATTCACCATCCACTCATCTGGGTTACTATTGCGTGTGGCTAGTGCTGTGCAATGCTTGATAAATATGTGATCTATATTCCATAACATGTACAGTGTTTGAGTTGTGCACGTCCCACATGCATGTTCTGTGACATGTGAAAGTGTACTTGGGGGTCTCTGGGGCATGTTGTGTGGACAGAGTGTTATCATCTGATGTGGCATTCCTGACCTCATGTGGTGAGACCTGGCAATGGAACTGAGGTCTTGCCTTCACCTACATTGACAGCATGATACAGGTATTCAGTGGAGTTAGTGGGATCTGTCCATACAGGGCATATGTATAATGCATGGTATTCTATTAGTGGGTTACATTTGCAGACTCTACGGTTGTTGCAGGTGTCCAGTGGGGAACATAGCAAAGGACCACTGTAAGCATTTATTTGCCTATTGTAGGAATGGAACAGAGTGCCATGTCCTTTTACTTGCTGGATAACAAGCAGTCAGGAGATGTTACACATTACAGTACATTCTGATGTTAGTGGCAATGTTGTAGTCAACAGGCGTGAAGTCCACTGCAATCACACCATGGTTACTATCTGTGGGCAATATGCAGGGAACTACCAATATAGTGGTTGTTGCCTAGCCAAGTTTACTTGTGTATGAGACATAGGTGGAGAGTGTTACCTGAGTAATATAAGGGTTGCCTATATTGTTCACTGATCCATAATGTCACATCTATGGGTACGGATTGTTTACACCAGCCTATCTGCTGCTTGAAATCTGTTGTCCTTGTAAGGTGGACATTGTGACATATAGTATGTCCTCAATATAATAATTTAGCAAAACCCACCCTGCAATGCATTCCTGTCATTACACAATCACAGCAACCTCTACACAGGATACTGAAGACACACACACTTGCCAGTACTTAGATTCATAACCGCACCTATCTATGTCTTGCTAATACAGTGTACTGCATTTATCGCATGTGCCATGGAGCCTATTGAATGGATGTTGTCCCAAGGTACTTCTAAAGTGAGGAACATAACCAGCCCTTGTAAATACTGGCATTGGGTGATGTAGTGGATGAGAGATCCCAAAAATAATTTTACCCAAATTCCACAGTTACAATTGCCAGGGGAGAGGTTGAAACGTCTATCAGACAAACATTTTGGACCATTATGTTACACATTTACCACATGCACCACTGACCTGATATGGTCGAGGCTTTGCAACAGATACTTGTAAGGTGGGTGACATCTACAGGACTGCTAAAGTAGGCTCTGAGATGTGTACTGCCTGTAAATGGGGACAAAATCTTTGAGGTACACACATGCATACACAAACACTTGCCACAGATGAGATTCAAACTCATAGCTGTGTAGTCATTGCTACTACATTGCTCCACATTGATGGCACACCACGGAGGTTATAGAGCTAGCCTTTCCACCAAAGGTGTATTTCAAGGTAAATTACATCATCAGGCTTGCTAAAGTAGGGCAATGGGAGGTGTAGTGAATGTAAATGACCTCAAAAGCATTACTCTGTTCACACACAGAGTTTCACAGTTGCCATGTCTGGGATTAATACTCCTACCTAACTAGTGCATCACACTACAGCATTGCACAGTTATTACACACACCACAGAGCTTACAGGGCTGAATTTTGTCCAAGGAGGTATTTAATGTTGACTCACATCAGCAGGCTTGCTAAAGTAGGGCAATGGGAGGTGTAGTTACTGTGAATGGCCGCAAAAGCATTACTCTCTACACACACACACACACACACACACACACACACACACACACACACACACACACACACACACACACACACACACACAGTTTCATAGTTACCATGTCTGGATTAGAACTCCTACCTAACTAGCACATCACACTTTAGCATTATGCAGTTAGTGCACGCACCACAGAGCTTACATGGCTGGGTTTTGTCCAAGGAGGTATTTCAAGGTGACTGACATCAGCAGGCTTGCTAAAGTAGGGCAATGGGAGGTGTAGTGACTGTGAATGGCCTCAAAAGCATTCATTTCTACACACATGCACAGAGCTTTACAGTTGTCATGTCTGGGATTAGAACTCCTACCTAACTAATACATCACACTGTAGTATTACACAGTTATTGCACATACCACAGAGCTTACAGGGCTGAATCTTGTTCAAGGAGGTATTTCATGGTGACTGACATCTGCAGGCTTGCTAAAGTAGGGCAATGGGAGGTGAAGCGTCTGAGAATGGCCTCAAAAGCATGACTCTCTACACACACGCAGTTTCACAGTTGCCATGTCTGGGATTAGAACTCCTACCTAACTGGTATGTCAAACTATAGCATTATGCAGTTATTGCATGCACCACAGAGCTTACAGGAATGACCCTTATCCAAAGGGGTATTTCAAGGTGACTGACATCAGCAGGCTAGCTAAACTAGGGCAATGGGGAGTGCAGTGTGTGTGAATGGGCCATAAACCATTCCTCTGGAAACACACACAACACTCAGTCACACACAACTTTACATTTGACAGTACTGTGTATATTACTGTTAGATAAATAATGACTTGTAGACATGTTACACAGTTATCAAAGCACCACAGACACTATAGTGCTGAGCACTACCAGAAACAAATGTCTACAGTGATAGACATCGGCACCTCATGTGATATTGGCCAATTTGATGTGTAGTGGGTGGGATAGGCCTCATTATGGGAAGCTCTTTGTCACTGTCTGTCTCTCTCTTCCCCACATCTCTGTTTGTGTATGTTTGACCTATTATAGGTTCATAGGTAGGTACTAGGCTATCTGCCCAAAGGTATTTATAAGCCTAGCCAGAATGTTTTGGCTTTTGCCACCCCCTTAGATTAGTTCCCTGTGCCTCTGTCCAGCAAAGCCACTGAAGTGATCCCCGGGGTAAACTTTCTTTTTCCCATCCACTCGTCAAGGTTTCTCTTGAAGAGTGTTAGTGAGGAGCTCTGCCTAATGTAGATTGGAATCTTGTTCCAAAGCATGGGAAGTCTCTAGGACAGGAATCTATCCCTCCAGCATGTCCTATTTATTGTTGTTGTGAGGTTTAGATCCCTAGAGCATGTGGCCTGAGGGGATATGGTTTTCTTTAGGTGGAGCATGTCCATCAATTCTGGTTTGGACATGGCTCTGTATGTCAGGCAGATATCACCTCTGAGTAGGCGGTGTGCAACCAAGTACAGCTCGAGTTTCTTCAGTCGAGCTGCATAGAGCATCTGTTTGAGGCCAGTGATCCTCTTGGTGAGATACTTCTGTTGTCTTTCCAGCTGTTGCAGGTGTCTTGTAAGGTACATCCCAAATGGGGCGTTGTACTCTATGATGGGTCTGATGAGAGATGAGTAGAGGAGCACAATGACCTCTTTTGATCTGGATGCAAATCCTTTTGTGATTAGGTGGGCCACACAGAAGGATTTTCTAACCACTTTGGCAATTTGATTATCAAAGGAGAGATTACTATCTACTTGGGTCCTCAGATCCTTTATTACGTCTTCTGGATTTAGGGGACTACTACCTATGTGGTAGTTTGTTTTTTTCCAAAGGGACCCAGGTTGATAGTAGTCTGTCATTCGACACCCATGTAGCTAAAGTAGTTAGGAAGACCTTCTACATTGCCCACCTTATCATGAGTATCTGACCCGCACTTGCAGCAGCTGGAGAAAGTTCTCAAATAAAGGGTCTCAAACATCTGTCTATTCAGTCACTTGCTTCACCTCAAAAGTATAGTTCCCCATACTAGAATGAATATGCACTTTTTGGCATTTAGCTTGAGACCATGATTTTAACACCAGGTATCTGTCTCAGTGAGACCCTTTTGGAGGATGTCTGTGTCAGCTGGAGAGTCAATTATAGCCCCTAGTTTGCAGTTGTCTGTGAACTTGGTCAGCCATAGTCCTCCTGTGCTTGCCTGTACCTCTGAGAAGTATATGCTGAACAGGAAGGATCCTAGGACTGAGCCCTGGGGAACGCCACTTGTAACCAGTTTAGAGTCGGACCTAGCTCCCACAACTCTCACTATGTGGGTTCTGTCTGTGGGCCAGCTGGCAACCCATCTTGTGATGTAAGGGTTTATTTTCAGGCTGGTGAGCTTGTCTATAATACCAAAATGGGGAATGGTGTCGAAGGCCTTTGCGAGGTCCAGGTAGGCTCTGTGTACCACCTTTCCCTCATCTATATCCTTGGTAACTGTCTCAAAGAAGTCACCAGGTTCAGGAGGCATGATCTGCCCTTAACAAAGCCAAGCTAGGTAGGGTCCAGTGTTTAGAGGTTCTCAATGTCTCTGTTAATGAGTTCCATGATGATGCACTCCATAGCCTTGCAGATCAAGCTAGTCAAGCTTATAGGATGATAGTTCCTGGGGTCTGTTGAGGCTCCAACTTTGTGGAGTAGAATAACCATTGCTGTGCACCACTCTATGGGTATGTAGCCTGTGGAGAGTCTGATTTTGAACAGTGTGTTTAGGTGAGGTGTTAGTCCATCTTTGAGCTCATGTAGGACGCAGCCTGGCACACCATCCAGTCCCATTGATGCTGTGTTTTTGGCTTTGGAGAGAGCTGTTTAACCTGAGTGTCTGTGATTTCAGGGGGCCTACATTTTTCTAGTATGGTTATGGGCCCTTTTGGGGGGTGAGTGGGATGTGAAGTTTGCACTGACCCTGTCTGCCAGGATGTTGGCAATATTGGTCGGTTCAGTGTATTTTGTGCCATTCTGCACTAACTCTGAGCAGATATGAGCATTGCCACTTAGATTCTTGACATAGCTAAATAATGCTTTGTGGTTATCTTTGGAGTTCTTGGCAATTTTTCTTTTGAAGCTTGCCTTGGATGATTTTATGAGGGATCATAGTTTCTTGCTGATACTGATCACGGATGTCTTCCCTTCTTGGGATTTTAGTCTTTTCTGTACTAGTTTCCTTCCCTATTGTATAGCTTGTTTATGGCAGGGGTCCATCAGACTGGATTTTCTTTTCTTGGAGGAGTGAGTCTTGGTTTTGCTTGGGATAGCACAATCCATGCATTCTTTCAGGTGCCCGTAGAATGCATTAGTAAATGATTTTGCAGTTTGGACAGCATTATCCCTTAGCATGAGGGCTTTGAAATTTTCTACCTTGGTCTTAAGTAACGTGAAGTTTGCTTTTGAAAATTTTTCACAGTGGTTTCCTTGTCTAGGGGTGGGGGTGGGGAATGTGGATATCCAAAGTGGTTTGTTTATGGTCAGATCTAACAAGCGAGAGGTTGACCTCCGGTTTGGAACACTGGTCACCCATGTTGGCGATGACCAGGTTGAATATGTTGTCACCTCTGGTGGGAGTGTTGCCCAGTTGATCCAGGGAATTTGAGTTTATACATTCTAGTAAATGCTGGCCAAGGGATGTCATTGTCCATGTTGGTGTGAATGACCTGAGCCGTACCTCCCTGGACTACATGAAAAGAGAGATGGAAGAGCTCTCTGATCATGTAGCCCAGGCCAGTATGACCTTTACCCCTGCCAGGCTAAGAAATGAATGGCTTGAGTTTTTAAGTTAAAAGTTTGTCTAGTTCCAAAGGAAAAATTGAAGAGGAGACTTTGTGGAGCCAGGAATAGGTATACCCTAGCTAACTGGCACTGCCCGGTGCGCAAAACCAGGCAAATACATTTTTTATAGCAGGGAAATGAAAGAGATAGAAATTAGCCCAACATGGCCAATAAATTGCTAATTTCTGGGCTGAAACCACTCCTCCAGGGACAGATAGGCTGCTCAAAGCTCCCCTCTCTCACAGGTGAACAGAGAAACTTCCTTCTATCCAAGTGAGGTATGGGCAAAGAAATTTCTAACACAGCCCTGAATTCAGCACTAACCTGAAAACTGGACTATACAAGCTTAGAAAGGTGGGAAACAAGTATATATATATATATATATATATATATATATATATATATATATATATTTTTTTTTTTTTCAGAAAATAAAGCAGATACAAAAAAAACTTTAAATGCATAGAAAAGGATACTTATTGTTATATATCTCAGATCAGAGTTGTAGTCAATGCCCCTAGTAATAAAGTAGGAAGAAACACAAATACAATAAAAGCAGATGAATCAAGTACAATTTTTGTGTTATACATAAAACAATAGAAAAAGAACAAACTGATTTAAACAAGTTACCCAATTAACCAGAAAAAAACTCAAAACTGAGCCCTGTTCCAGCAGTCTTCAGTCAGACAAGCTCTAACTGCACACTCTTGCCACTAGGGTGCAGGGGAACCTTCTCCAACAAAGATGGCCTGGATCAGTGTTCAGGTTATACAAACAAAGCTAGATTCAGCAGGCCTGAATCTGGTCTATGCTACAGCAACAAGTCTCACCAATTTCAGAAAGAAACAGTTCAAATAAGCAAGCACAATAAGCCTGTGACCAGAAATTCCACCTCAGAAGGGCAGAATCCAGCTTCTCCTCCCACAAGAGTGCAGACCACAAACCTTCTTAATGTAGAATAGCTTGCCTGAAGCCCAAGTGCTTAAACCAGAACTAAGAACACTTTTAGAATAGCAGACACTGAGCCTTCAATCAGCCATTCCCAGATTAGAAGGATGTAAGCTACCTGTCTTGCCACAACAGTGCAGACCACAAACCTTCCTAATGCAAAACAACCAGTATGAAGCTCAAGTGCTTAAACCAAAAGACTTAGAATAACAGTTACAATTTAATCAGGCTACTATCAAGCAGTAATAAATGCAGCAGAATAAATAAAATTGAGTACTTTTAAGAAGAGGCTAAAGCAAAATAAAGTAGGAGGAAACACAAATACAGTAAAGGCAGATGAATAAAGTGTAATGTTTTTTGTTAGTAAAGTGCAAGGAGAGAGGAAGGAAGAACATAACTGGGTTTGCCTTCTCAAATCTTCTCTCTGGATTAAGTAGAGTGAAGACTAGACTCAGAATATGATCTCACTGTACTCGGTTAAGTGAGCAAATGAGATGGACCCAGGAGGAGTGTTCAAATACAGACTTACAGGAGGGGTGGGCAATTCCAGAGCCATCAACATTACACCAAGACAAGAACAGGGAAGGTGGGTGGGGAACTAACTGCAGAGAGACACACAGCACACTATTCAATGAAGCAATTAGATAATAGAAAAAAATGTAATACAGTGCTTTTAAAATGGCAAGTTTGTCCTTAACAGAAGACTAAAATACAATACTGCAAGTTTGCACTTAACTTCAGCTTCTAATGCAGGTGATTATAGCCAACCAAGTCTCTCAGAAATCGAGCATAAAATGAATTCTCAAACTTTGTGGCTAGCACTTAAAGTACAGAGGAAGCCCTCTAGGCTAACAGTTAAATATCAGATAACAGAGAAGTGAGAAGACCACCACCCCCTCTTATAAAAGAGAGACTCACAGCACACTATTCAATGAAACAATTAGGTAACAGAAAAAATGAAATACAGTACTTTCAACAATGCAAGTTTGCACTTAACAGAAAACTAAAATACAATACTGCAAGTCTGCACTTAACTTCAGCTTCTAATGCAGGTGATTGTAGCCAACCAAGTCTCTCAGAAATTGAGCATAAAATGTATATATAATATAATATATATATATATATATATATATATATATATATATATATATATATATACAATTATAGTGTGTTGTCCTTGGATATATGTGTATATTCCTATCCGATGTGTGTGCAAAGCATGAATAGTGTGCAATGTGATGTGTGTGGACAGAAATCTGCGACTGACAGAGATGTATAGTCCACTGTTGTTGTCAGACATGGGCTTTGTTTCTCTAAGTGTGGGAGCATGCCCAGTATGACCCTCTGTATTGAATTAGTAAATCCATTACAGGTAGGTTGTACACCTACAGTTAGCAATCTGTCTCTGCAGGATATCTGTAGATAGGTTGACAATATGTAGTCACAATGGGTAAAGGATAGTGGGGTAATGTAATTGTGTCTGTGCTGCTTGTACTACGTGGTTTTGGTGTTAGCAGAGATATTAAAACATATGTACTGTTTTACACTGTGATGTATACATACAGCTACTGACAGATATACTTATTTGCTCAGAGTAATTTCCTGGGGAATACAAGATGAATGAAGCTGTGTCCAGTATTGTGGTGTGCAGCCTACATATTCTTTCACATTCATGACCATTCTGGAGGGGGTGCTCCAGACACTTGCTGATGGGTCTGTGTAAATGGTCCAGCACCTTGGTACTGTGGTGGCTGAGGATCCCCTGTGTGTACATCTATCAATGTGACAGAATGGCCATATCCTGCTGTGGCCATACCTCTCAGCTGTACAGATTCACACAGGTTACCCAGAAGCAGGGCTCATATATCTGGTCAGTTCCCCTTCATATTGTGGTTTACAAGCAGGTTTGTAGCCACCCATTACTGGGTTTGCAGGCAGGGATAGTATGGGCACACATCAGAGTTTCAGACTTCACACACTCCATGACGTCCATGCTTCTAGACCCCCTGTTATTCTATCCTCTTCCTAACATTATGCAAGTGATATATGATAAGTATCCCTATAGTTATCCCTTCATCCCAGCAGTATTTAGGGGTTGGTCCACAGTTCATGCAGTAGGACATGGTGGGCATGCTACTGGGATTTGTCGACATGGCCTTGCATTTGTATTCTGTGGTCTGTGTTATGTCATTATTTGGGACTCCATAAGATAACATACATTTGCAGTATGGGTGAGGCACAGGCCTTTGACAGAGGATTGTAGGGCATTTGGTAGTGATGCAGGTCATCTTTAGCAGGCCAGTGTATTCTGTCACTCTTACAGTCCCAGGCTGAAAGCCACTGGATTCCCCCTGGGGTGAGACGGTAGGTGTGCAAGGTGTTAATGACAGTAGTTTATGTCCTTATTAATCCATTGGTGTGGATGCTGGCCAGGTACTGCTTACAGCTAGGGACACACCTGCATGGGACACCTCTTCAGCATGCTGCATTCTATGGGTATTCCCATACAGAAGTGGGGTTCATACTGTACTAATTCCCTACAGTATGGATATGAGCTGTGATGAACCTGTGGCTGATGGTGGGGTGAACTGAGTGCATGTTTGCTATGGAAGCTTTTTGCAGCTGATTCACAGATATACATGGGACATTCCCCTTATGCTGGCTTGTTCAGGGACATCAGCAGTTTCTCAGCACTTCATAACTGTGCCTTTTGTGGTCTGCCAGTGTTTGGCCAGACTACATCAGTATTCCATAATACACAGACAACTAATGTGTTGCAAACCTGTATGTGCAATTCCAAAGGTGTTTGCATTTTTCAGTTACATTTTATATACTCTGTCTAGGGTACTTTCACCTGTGTAGTGTGTCTATGTCTGGGCCCACATTCATGGCATGTTCATTTTTCAGATGGTGACAGATATTACATCTGAACAATTACTATGGATTACTGCTGGATTGGGTCTTGCTGGGATGCATTGGGTTTGGCACTGCAGTGGTCAGAACATGGCCCTGCCATCAGCAGTATTGGCCATAGGCCACCAGGACACAACCCTCCATGCCTACATCCTGACCACTTCCACACAGTATACAACACACAACAACCTAACACACAGAGCCCTGCATATTGCACACGTGCAACAATCTATCCTGCTAATTTGGCCAGCTCAGGTAATCTATGCTCCACTGTTATTATACTAACATGTACATGTTACTAAATTTCAATGTAGGATTGTTTGGCACACTTGAAAACTGTAAACATTTGCTATGACTGTACTGGTATTTCAGGTTCTCTGTTGGCTTCTATTTCATTCTGTATTCTGACCTATCATGGAGATTTGAGGCATATTAGTGGAGTACAGATCTTAGGTTTTATTGATCTACATTTCAGTTTCAGACTTCTTACCCTTCAGAACTAACTTTCAACTGCCTGACCTGCTGTAGTCTGTCTGTGTAGGTCTGGAGGGGGGCTGTTCTCCATTGCCATCAATTGAAGGCCTAAGCACATCATTTCTTTGTGGTCATCTACACCTGTCCTGCTGGCTGAGACTGTTGGGTATGAGAGTCTCACTGATATGCATGTGTGTATCCTTTGGACACATATTTGGCCCACCACATGTCCTGCAGTGGGATTTGTCACTTTGTCTAGTACTGCCTATTATGTTAACAACAGTATTTGTTATGGTTTTCGTGCTACCTATGTAGGTGTCTACTATCTGCTGCCATCCCATTCAGCCACCCAATTCCCTTGGATGCTCACATCCGTACCATAGATACAAGTAGTAGAACATGCTACTCCATTCAGCAATTGATAAGGAGAGTGACTTACCTTGTGGCTGTGCCAGCACTGAGGATGGTGCTGCAGGGCTGACTATGTCAGATGCACATAACGCACTCCCTATACATGGTAAAGCACAGGTAGTGTTATGTTTGGCATCCCTTTAACTGTATGTGCAAGTCAGAGAGGTGTCATTCCATGGGTGTCTACCGTGTCAGTGTATGAGCTATGTAGTGTCTCTTTGCCAAAGGCTGGCATACTGGGCATGCCTCCTTCTGCCTACAGGGGCAGGCTCAGGTTGTTCCTCCTCTGAGTCAGTCTGTACCTGTGCTGGCCTTGGCAATGGTGGGGGCTGTGTGGCCCTGCCCCATGCTGTCCCTGCTGCAGCTGTTTCCTCAGGATCATATTGTGTAGCATGGCACATACAATGAATATTTGGGCACATGTAGCTGGATAGTACTGCAAGGCTCCACTGGATATGTCCAGGCACTGGAACCCTGATTTGAGCATCCCAAACACATGCTCTGTTATGATTCTGGTTTGTGCATGTGCCTCATTATGGAGTTCTTGTTCAGGTGTGTGTGCATTTCTGATTGGTGTCATCAGCCATGGCTCCATGCGTAACCAGCATCACCCACTAGGCGGCCATACAGGATGTCCGCACTGGCAAATCTCTGGTTCAGCTGTGTCATATGCCAGATGTGGAAGTCGTGATAGCTTCCAGGGCTGCCGGCACACACATTCATTATAATGCCCTGAACATCACACATGACCTGGCAGTTGATGGAGGGGAAGCCCTTTTGGTTTATGTCGACCCTACCCCACTCACCAGGTGGTGTTTTGATGTGTATGTGCATGCAGTCTATACCACCCACTACCTCAGGGTATTCTGCTATTTGGTGGAAGAGACGCATATTGCTGGTCAATGCCTCACGGATGTTGTGGAAATATATGCACTCACCGACATGTACTGACATGGCATCCAGGAACTGGTGGAGTACCCTGGATGCTGATGCCTGTGAGATCCTCATGATATCCCCAGTTGGCCTTTGGAAGGTACCTGTGGCTGGTATTCTTAAGCCTACACATACCTTGTTATCCACTGGCATGGGTTCCCCTCTGTTGTTTGTGTGTGTGAGGTGTGACCAGAACAGCTCAACAAATTTCTGTAGAAGGTCCCTGTCCACCCTATAGCACTCCACTATCTCCAGCTCATTTAGCCCTGGTAGGTTACTGTGGGTCTGTACACTCTTCTCCTTCTCCTCACTGTGGGTTGGTCATCAGCATTCTCATCCTCACCACCCTCATCCTCTTCCACATATTGATTTATGAGAGCAATAGCAGCCCCTATCATTTTGTTGGTTTTGTTAGGTAAAATTTCTCCATTTGTGTACACTGGTGGTATAGAGTTTATGGGAAAAAACAGAGTGAAAGGTGTTTGCATTGTTTATAGTAGTGTGCTGGGCTACTGCATGTGTAATTGGCTAATTCTGATACATTTCACCTGCCAGCTATGCTAGAGCTCATTGATTACCTTCTTACTGCTGTTTTCCCTTCCTTTTGCCTTCCTGTTTAAGCCCTGAGGTGTGCCATGCAAACCCAGTGCTGAAATGTGAATGGAGCTGCTATTTCTTGTTTTTTTTTTTGTTGTTGTTTAAAATCCAGTGCACGGCACGCACACCCATTTAGGCAATGTAAATACTGTTAGGCAACTTCAGACACACCCCCTTCCTTAGCTGTGCTTAGCTAAGGGCAAACATGGGCCACTGTGCTCCATTAAGCATACAGCAGTCATGACACTCCCCCCTAATGAGGTCATCTCACTCTTAGGCTTAGACCATGGTGTTATTGCACCTACACAATTGGGTGCAAGCTAGCAGTGAAGGGAAATCTGTGATTCAGTATCATTCCCCTCATTTGCATAGAACTGACTGCTAATGCATGGTTACAAAACTGGCACTCAGCCTTCCCCCTTAGCAACCACTATTGGTTTTATTGTGTTATACATGCCATTGACTATTATGGCAAAATGATGATTTTGGTTTAAAAGCTTATTTCCAGTTTTTTTTTCTTATTTTCGGGCCAATCCCATTTGCGCACCGCTGGCCTACGCTTAAACGGCCAAAATTGGCCAAAAAAGTTATTTTTTATAACTTTGAAACAATTTTTCATGCCTATGGCCATATATTTGGCCATTGGGATGCCTAACCCTTATAATACATTCTTTTTTATGAACTGGCATGCCTCTATTTTGTAGTTTGCAGAAATGTATTCAGCTACTAGCTGAATACATTTCTGCAGTCTACACTATCCCTGCACGGACACCTGCTTGCTTCCTGGATCACTAATTTACCTCATTTGCATGGTGTTCACCAGTAAATGAGGTAATTAGCATACACAGGCTGAGTCCATGCAGAAATAATGCAGGAGCACTCATGCACATCCCGGGAGCTTATTCCTGGATTGCATGTTGTTCATATTGCCTGCAGCAGCTCTTGCACTATTCCTGCACACCATGCAGAGCTTACTGAATCCTGGGATAAGTTTAGTTACATTAAGAAATATAGTGTTAATACTAGTGGTGTTACTGATATTATATGGATAAATTGGAACATACTAAAGGCTATGCCAGAATTGGGTAAAATAATAGGGGCATCTCCAAGTTATACTTTTTAGAAATGCCATACCTGAAACAGAAAATATGCTACAAGGAAAAGCATGAAAATAAGTCAAATCCACAAGAATTAAAAGAAAAGGTACTTTTCCATGCTATAATTGTGTTTTTTGTAAATACATTAATCCTTCAGTTATTTTTGAGCATCCACAAACAAAGCATATTTATGAATTTGATTGCATCGCTACTTGTAACTCAGAAAATCTGGTTTATTTAGCTGTGTGTATGGAATCCCACAAGGACCACCATGATTTCTCATATATTAATGTATTATGTTGCAGGGACAGGAAAGAAGAGTGTATCAGGACAGGACAGTGTATGTGTACACTCCATCATACTGGGCTAGCGGGATTGTGCGGAATGCCACAAGGACCACCAAGGTTTTTCATACATTAATGTATGTGTTGCATGCACAGGATGTGATAGTTTATATACTGTTGAGTGTTGTGGAATCCCATTCCAGGCAGTCTGTACAAGTTGTGTCAATGATATGTAAGGGTACATGGATGGCCATTTATAAGAAACAGCATGAGAAGTGTGTTTGTTGAATAGGGACACACAGATAAATTTTAGGGATGAACGCCGGGAAAAAGGGCAGGCGATTTATTATAATGCACCACCCATGAAGAATAGTAAAAGGAATACAGTTGCAGCAGGAACACTAATCACATCTCTTCATGGCACCGCATGGACCACACAGTGAGAAATGTATATGATGTGACTGTCACACAAGGTTTCATAACAGTGGAGGATGTCTGTGTGATATAAGTATCCAGACATGAGCAATGGCGAGGATACAGGCTTCCAACAATTAGGACACAGGTACAGGCTCATGGCCAACAGTAAAATCATCATGCACAATCACAGACAATATCAGAATAATACCACCAGTAATATCCATGTCTCTGACGTAACATGTTTTTCTGAGTGAGCACAGAAGGTTCTGTACCAAGACACTTGTACAACTATTAGGACATGTCAGCAATCTATAAGTGTAATCAAGCACACTCTCCTGACACTAATGTATGCAGGAGGTGTGAAGAAACACACTTGACATTAGGCTCACTACAGGCTAGTTGACTGGTGATAATGGCAGATATATATATGGCGCAATCCACACTATCACAAATGCAAGCCATGCAATCAATGTCATTAAACAGCTATGTATGGCATGAGTGCATCACTGAAACAGATATCACACATGCATGTGGTACTACACCTTCATGGGGGTTCTGTGCCATCAGACAGCAATGTTTATGCAACAAAATTAATACCTATGCATACACAAATAGATGTGTGATAGCTCACAGTGACAAAGGTGGTACATTTCAGTTATACATCATTGGAAGATTTGCATGGAAGGAGATAAGGAAGGATGCATTGTACTCAGGTACTGGTATGGTGAAGGCTGTGAGCTTTGAGGGTATTATGTTCTGTCATGTTGATATCCTGCACATGCTCAGTAGTTGTGTTACATACAAGGGAGTACTCACCACCATAGACATATGCTGGTGGACATTCCACATATCATATATCCCAGGACAGAGGCCACATAACAACTGGTCTGCTGATATGGTGTGACATTTACATGATCCTTGGTCTGTGCATGTGTTTGCATAATGAAACAAATCCACGTTTGTTTGTTTTTTATTTTTTTTTTCATCTCATGTGTTGTCGTAGGTGGGACAGCAATCTTTGATGTGTGCTGATGCTGTCTGTGCTATACCAATATCACAGATGGAGTCAATGATTGCCCATAATGTGTAGTCCTCCAGGCAGTCATTGAGACACAGGATTTGTATGTCATGTTTGACGTCTGTGATTTCAATCATGGACAGGAAAAGACCTAGCAGACAGCCCTGATGTACACAATCGATCACTGGACATGAGATATAGGTCAGTTCACACACTTCTACATATTTAGATGCTGAATTTGTTATCCACTATTCTATCCACTTGGTGATATAGCTGTCAATTGCCACATCTGCCATTGTGGAGTGAATACCTCAGTGTGGATTCCATTGACTGCCTTGGTCTTTTCAAGTTCCACAGGATGATGCTCTTTAAGGACATCTGACAGATGTAACAGACATAGATGTAGCATCAAAAACTCGCACATGTCTGCTGCATACAGCCGGGATATTACTAGTGTCAATTTAGAGAAGGTCCATGATGTCATGTTGGTCTACCTCACAGATCATGAGAGTCAGAATATGTCTATACATGCATGCATCAGTTGCTGTCCGTAGCCCACTCAATGGATGCATGTCAATGTACACCCTTATACAGGAAAATAGACCATCTGTTGGGTGTGTTGAAGAGTGTATCACACAGTGTGTGGTAGGTGTATGTTCTGAGTCATGCTATAGGTAATCTGTGATGTTGTCACAGCCAATTGTTTCTGAGTGATAGGTCTGCATGAAGGTAACACAGAGCATATTGCCTATCTTCATCTCTCCTAGGGTTTGGACACAATCCCCCTACTCAGGCATTGACAAATGCTATAAGCTAGGGATTAACACTTATATAAAACAAAGGTACAGGTACTCCATGACAATCGAAGCCAACCAGTCTATGTAAAAAATCCTTTATTTGAGAACAGTAAGCGCTTTCGCATCTACAAGGGGCGCTTCATCAGACTTGAATAAAAACTTAGAAAACAGTCTCATTAAAATACTCAAAGACTTGATAGTTTTTAGTAGCTTAGTTTCTATAGGTTTTGTTATACAGACAATGTATATATATTTTTTAGGTGTAATTCTTTTGTGGTTGTGACTCTGTAGTCATTGGTCCATGTGATCAAGTCTTTGAGTATTTTAATGAGACTGTTTTATAAGTTTTTATTCAAGTCTGATGAAGCATCCCTTGTAGATGCGAAAGTGCTTACTGTTCTCAAATAAAGGATTTTTTACATAGACTGGTTGGCTTTGATTGTCGCGGAGTACCTGTACCTTTGTTTTGCATTTGGGTTTTGTTGGTTTAACAGATACCTTACCCTTAGAGGATTCTATTTTTGTTGGATTAACACTTATGTCACTATATAATTAACCAATGCTCTCACCAACAGACCACATACTGTGAAAGTTGGGAACACAACCTCTACCATTGCAGCTGTCACCATTGATGTACCCCAAGGATCTGTGTTGGGCCTTATGCTCTTTGGAATCTATTTCTCAACAGTCCAGGCTACAAAATACGACCTGTAACTTACTGAATTTGCTGATTCATGCATATTGGTTAAAATCATTGAGTCCACCAATGATGTGACTATATTACAAAAGGGGCTAACACACACAAATAATCGGTGCCAAAGCCAAACAGTCTACTAATAAATACAGAATGTATCAAGATTTGTGCCTTATGCAAAGTGGAATTTCATGGTAAACACCATTGACACCCCCCATTCTGAAACTAGTGGTGCAAGATTAAGGAATGCACATAGATGGCAATCTAAACTTCAACCAAGTGTCAACAGTGGTATGGAAAGGCTACGCTGTGCACCTCAAAGGTCAGGTCATTCTATCCAGATCTGAGGAGGATATAACAACACTGTACTCAAACCTCATCTGAACACTAATAGAGTATAATACTTCCTGTTACATGTACCTCACCAGACACCTTCAGCAGCTGGACAGGCCATGGAGGTCCCATGCCAAGAAAATACAGGTTCTAAAAACCATGCCATGATGTGCATGTATGTACTGGAAGCCCTGTTCCTGAAATCTGTATGGGAAAGGATGTGGTGACTTGTGTCTGGATTAGAGGACATTTCTGACCCTGCCTTGATGTGTATACTGCACATCCATAAATCAGCAGAATCTGTTGACAGGAAGATGGTAAAAGCAATATTCCAGATGCTGTTGTAAAATGCACTCTACTGTCAAGCAAGTGCACAAACACAAAAACACAACCAGTTGACTATCTAAGAACATAGATTATAGAACACAGTATTTTACGCAAGTGCCACAGCACAAGTATGACTGGGAATGACTCAGACAACACTTTATAGCTGATGACATCAGCAGTGTCTGTTGAGAATATTACACTATCCCACATACTGGTGTAAAATGCTCTCTGTAATATCATGCAACAGCTCACATGGAGACACAAACACAGAATTGACTGTAGTGAGAATAGACCCCTTACCTATCTAAGTACACAGTAGTTTATGCAAGCACCACAACTCAAGTATGACTTGTAATGCTTCAGATAACACTTTATAGCTGATGACATCAGCATTGTTTGTTGAGGAAAATATAACAGTGTCCCACATGCTCATGTAAAATGATTTCTGTTATGTCAAGCAACAGCTCACATACAGTTGACTGCAGTGAGAACAAAACTCCTACTTATCTAAATACACAGACTACAGAACACAGTACTTTATGCAAGCACCATGACATAAGTCTTTGATGTGGCTGCAGATCAACTTATATTATATGACATCAGCAGTGCATGTTGAAGAGAATAAGTTGGGAGGCCTGCATGAAATGGATCTGTAGGCATGTGCAGGTATCAAAATACTGCCAATTCATAGGATTGGAGCAGTAACTGTAGGATGCACACTTCTGCTCTACTGACTAGACACACATGCTCACACACAGTTGATTGCTGTGAGAACAAAACCACTCCCTTTCTAAGTACACAGAATACAGCACTCAGTATGTTATGCAAGCATCACAGCACAAGTCTAACTTTTACAAGACTGCAGGTGAACTTATAGATGACATCAACTGGCCATGTGGAGGACAAAATGTTGGGGACCTGCATAGGCTCATAGCTTCATATGTACATAAGAGCCTACTAGCCTAATGGCTGTAGAGTATTTAGAAGCCTAGCTGTGTAAAAACACAAGTAGCCTTATTGAGCATAGTTGGATGGTCATTGTTACCAGAGCAATTTTGTGAGCAGCACCAAATGTCCCTGTCCATGAATGACATAGGTGGCATTCCAGAGGTGACTTTACAGTGACCCAACCAGGAGTCACGGTTGCACTTGAACAGGATTATTGAGGAACACTGATTCACATGCAGTGGGAGCCTATTACAGAGGAGTGAGAGGTTTTGGGAGACATATCTGTCTCCCCAGAATGCTCTGTTTATGTCACAGCCTATGTTGAGAACCTGGGCCAAGTTATTTTTGTTCCATTTGATTTGCAGATGTGTAGCATTTCTACTAGGGCAGGGTCTGAGACTGCTCTGTAGGGCCAGCATAGGTCACCTGTCAGCAGGCTGCATTATACTGAGTACACGGACTTGTCTTTCAATCTTTCCATGTATGTCATGTTTGGAGGCCCTAGAGTATCGCAGGTAAAACATTGTGTTTTTTTTCCAGTTGCTGCAGGTATCTAGTGAGGTACAGATAGAAGGGTGTGTTGGACTCAGTTACTGGTGTGATAAGGGTAGAGTACAACAGAGGTATTACCATCCTGGTCTTGGATGTGATGTCAATATGTATGATGTGCACAATGCAAAATGTGTGTCACCACTATGGACGCATAGTGATGAACGTGTAGATTGCTATCAACATGTGTTCCCAAGTCTCAGAACACTGTGTTTGAGCTTAGAGGTGTGGTGTGTATATCCTAATTAGCAGGGGTACATCATTGCCAAAGGGGGCAATGAGCCATTGTATGCGCTAAGATTCAGCCTCTCAGTTTGGCAGCAATCATTAGTCTGTGTCAGCCTCTTCTGTACCGTCAGTGGGGGACTCTATATGAGTGTGTCCAGTTAACAGTCATCTAAAAACTTAGTAAACCACAGGCCATCTACTGCTGCCTGTACTTCAGGGAAGTATTTTACAAAAAGTCGATCACTCAGCACAGATCCTTGTGGTATTCCACTGGTGAGTGGTCTAGTGGTGGAGACGCAGTCCCCAACTTTGAGAGTGTGTGCTCTGTCATTGAGCCAGTTGGCTATCCATCTAGTATTGTGTGGACTAATTCCCAGATGGGAGATCTTCACTATGCTATAAATGGGGATCATGTCAAAGGCCTTGAATAACTCATCATAGGTGTTATGTCCTAGTATACCTCATCCAGGTCTTTGGGGTCAGTATCCAAGAAGTCCACAAGGGTCAATAAGCAAGATCTAACTTTTACAAAACCAAAATAGGTAGGTCCACGTCTGTTGAATGTCACCGATGTCCCTGTGGATATGGTCCATGCTGATTTCTACACTAGCCTTGCAGATAAGGCTTTTTAGGCATATGGGTCAATAGTTGTAGTTCTGCATGTTACCAGATTGATGTGCATTGCATAACACACAATATTTGATATTACATGTTTTAGTGTGGTTGATATATGTGTGGAAAAAGTACTGACACCCCAGGTTTGCAGTGATTGGCTGGGTGCAAACACATGGATGTATTGTAAATATGTGATATACTGTTAGATAATACCCTCATTTTATAATGTTTCCACTTGTAAGTTCATGTTATACACAGGAAATGCACAATAAACAGCAGTAATAAAGCATAATATGTGCATTTCCATAGTGTTATGGACATCAGGTTTGTGTGATGGCTAGCAAAGTGCATACACATGCAAGATACAGTTGTTTGAGCATAGATAAGCAGTGAGCAAATGCGAGCTGCATTGCTAAAGCTTGAGTGTTAGCAATGAGTCTATGAAATACATGTGCTGCTTAACTGAGTGTGTAGCAGCATGTCTTAATGCATTGATACATTCCTTTTTTGGCTCAAATGGTACTGGGTTTGAATATAGGTGCATCTTATACTTTAAAATACTTTTCATTGCAGAGTAATAACGCAATGACATGAATTGTTTATACAAGATGTGTTGCTGCATTTTGCCACCACCCCCCCTTATTGCATATTGGTGTATGTTGCACACCTCCCCTCAAACATGGAGCCAAAAAAGTGAAGGGATCCATTGCTTTTTCTGCTATTTATGTGTGTTGTACGTGATTCTGTTGTTTGACCAGATTAAAGGTGTTAAAATGGGGTAGGTAGGAAAGTGGTGAAATGGGGAAAAACCAGGGGAAAAACAATGTCTGAGAGTATTGAGTATCTGGAATAGACCTCCTACTTAACTAACTCTGTGGCAACATGTGTTAATGCAGTTAATGCACTGATATATTCATTTTTGGGGCCAGATGGTACTGGTTTTGAATATAGCTGTATGTAGTACTTTTAACTACTTCCACATTACAGTTGCTGCACATTAGTGTGCAATGCACACCACTGCACAATAATGCATTAAAGAAAAGAAATGGGGAAGATAGGACAGTGGTGAAATTGGGAGTGAGCAGGGGGAAGAGCAAAGGGAAAGTAGGGCAGGAATCTGCAGGAGGGAGGTAGGAAAGAATAATAGCTATCAATTTCTTTAGCAGTGTAAAGTGAACATGTCTGCCAAATATTAAATGAATTTGGACTGTTACCTCCAGAGAGAGGGGTGACAACAACACAATCATGTTGCATAGCCAATTGAAACAAATCAAGTGTGTCAAGAAGACACATGTGTGAAATGGAGAGGTATGTATGCGCCGTTTTTTTTTTAGTGGGGCAGGTACCCATTATTTTTTTTTTATTTTGAGAGAGAGAGAGGAATGTTGGGGAAGGGATGTAGGAATATCTGGGAGAGGTAAGTTGGATAGGTAAGGAAGCAATTGCAGACAGCCAAGACAAACAAGACAAGGGACAGAGACAATGATGAACACAAAAGGTTGGGAACACCATGATTGGGGCGAGGGTGGTGACATCATAAACCCATGGTTGGCAAGCTGGGTGACAGTGAGAATCAAGTTCTCACTCACTGGACTGTCACAGCTGTCACCTCACTTCATCACTGGCTAGAGTGCCTGACATTTGCATCTCCTCCTCCTGCTATTGTGTAAAATGAGGGAGGGCAGCCTCTCCAGCCGATATAGGTGTACACCAACAGTGTGGCACACCACTGTGCACAGCATTCTGTGAAATTCAGTTATTGTGTCTTTCGGCTTTTCCCGGTTAGGGGTCGCCACAGAGGAACTCTGGTCCACTAATGATTGGCAGTATTTTTACATGCTGAGTTGCAGGCCCTGATGCCCAACCTTCAATGAAGGTACGCCCATTCAAGCATGTCTCCACACAGAAGACGCTCTAGCTGAGAATCAAACAGGACAACATCTTACTGTGAGGTGACAATGCATTCCGGGAAATTCAGTATGGGTGATAAAATCACCATTGCCATCACTGCTCCCAGTGTGTACCACTGGACCAGCCTCCAGAGCAGGACTACCTGAGATGAACATTTAGTGCAGGGGCAGCAGAGGCAGCACTGCCAGATTTACTCCCAGATGTGCTGGGCAACAGTTCTGGAGCCAGTGGAGGAGTAGCATGCGGAGCCTGTGGGCAGGAGCTGTGCTGTGGTGCATTTTGTGATGTGGTACACATGGATGACATAGACACAATTTGATGACACATAAAAATAAAATAAAATACAAAAAAGAAAAGATAAGGGTTGAGGTGAGAGAAAAAAAAGAGATAACAGTAGTACCATCATATGTGACATACAATGCATTGATACAATTAATTGACTCTGTTATCTTAACTTTTACTTTTAACACTACCAACTCCTAACAGATATCTTTTACTTTAAAGACTACCAGCTCCTAACAGATGCACACTATACTACAGACTGCAGCAACTATTCCTTGGCATGTGCATATATTGCACATATGCATGTTCCAGTTATACAGATTACAGTTTACAGCAGGGTATGTGTTCCACTGGTATAGAGATTTTACTTTAAACTTTTAAGTTACACATAATTGAATAATTAACAGTATTGTATAGTTGGAAAGTGTGGTCTTTGAGCGTACAACTTCCAACTCTTTGTTTGTGCTACAGACTAATGCATGCATACTTGCTTTTTCAGTTGAGATATGCATGCTCAATTTAATATTGTAATATTGAACTCTTGGTTTGTGCTAACAGACTAAAGCATGCATTCTTACTTTTTCAGTTGAGATATGCATGCTAAATTTTATACAACTCTATAAAATGCCAGAAAAGCTATCTTCAGGTTTTAATACTATAATTACACTACTTTTCTGCTGTATACATACCACATGCTTCCTTCATAGGTTCATAGGTTCGTAGGTATTTACTAAGGGCCTTTTTAAGCCTAGTCATGCATCTCAAATCTCTGACAAGTTCTGATATGCTTGATAAGTGTTACAGGGGTTTGGAAGATTAAATATTTACAAGCAGGGGCCTGGGAGATGAACCATTTACAGGTTGCCTGCATCCATTAGCAACATAGGTTCCAAACCAGGGGTGAATTTCCTGTTCCCCCATCCAATTGTCCAAGTTGCACTTGAAGTAGGTTAGGGAGGAAATCTGCTTCACATGGATGGGGAGCCTGTTCCATAGATGGGGTAATCTCTGGGATACATACCTATCTTTCCAGCAGGTCCTATTTATATCACAGGCAAGGTTTAGGTCTTTAGAATAGGTAATTTTGATGCTGTTTGTTTTGTGGATATACAGAAGGTCCTCACCAATCTAGTTCCATGGCTTTGTACATTGAGCTCAGGGTTCCTGGCAGCTGTGGAAAAAAAAGGCCAAACCGCTCAACCAACAAAAAGTAATTTAATGTAACCTTTAAGTGCGCTCTAATACATACACTTTTCATCGAAGAAGTCGGAGTTATTACTTTAATGAAAAGTGTATGTATTAGAGCGCACTTAAAGGTTACATTAAATTACTTTTTGTTGGTTGAGCGGGTTGGCGTTATTGGATCCTTTTCTGTGTCACTACCAGTTTGTTTCCAGTTCTTCTGAGCTGTGGAAAAAAAAAGAACAGAATAGAATACAATTATGGATACCAGTCTTGACTATATTCAGTTTTTAAGTCTTACAAGTACTCTTTGTAGTTGATATTTATGCAGTTGTGGGATGTCCACAGTCCTAAATTCCCCAATTCAACTATCAAGGTTATCCCTCTTCCTCCTTCAGAGGTCATTGTAGTGATGCCTACATTGTTCACCAGTACAGGAGATACCGGTGGCACAGGATACAGCTTGGGATAAACTATCCCAAGCTTCTGACTTATACTGGGAGCCAGAATAGTCCCCCTGCAGATGTCTGGCACTGTGGTTCTTCACTGAGAGTCCAATAAAAATCTTGGACTCCTGGACACCACATCTTTGTGTTCTGAACCTGACACCTTCCCCACAAGTGCCTGACACATCTGCCATGGATCTAGAGCAATGGAGAATGATGTTTTCCCACCACTTCCAGTCATCTCCTTTACTGGGAGCATGCACAGTGTTCGAAAATGTTGAGCTTCGCTTAACATCACCCAATAATGATACTGAACAGTGTGCACTTCTGAGCGTAGTGTTTCTATGATAGTAAGAAGAGCACAATGATAGAAAGCAAAACAAATTCAAGGTTATTGGATGTACAGGCAGTTATGTTTGTGTGTTAGACAAATGTGAAGGCCATGGCAGTTCATATAGCAGAAATATACTTATAGGAATACAGTACACAATATACCCACAGTCATATATTTGAGAATAAATGTGATAATACTTAGATAAATGAATACATAACTGACACAATACAAGTGCCTCAGCCCTCCTACGTATAATAATTATCATCTACACTGTGACACTCATGCCCTGGCCCAGCAATCAAGGAGCCTAAATCCTCACCAGTAACACTAGAGAGGGTGTCTCATATATGAGAAAAGGATAACAAATACACATAGGAAAGTGCAATTTCCCTTAAGAGCACACAGAGATCACAGTCAGTCCAGGACTGGTCACTCCCTTGCTCTACAGGTCCCCAATAAGATTCCCCACTGGCACAGCTATAGGGTCCAGATCTCAGCCAGCTAGACAAGCTAAAATCTCCAGCACCCTCCTGCCCAACCAGTTCTTTGTATCTCTGCCCAAGTAGTTGACACACACACACTTTGAGATAAGAGTTTACACAACCACAAAGACACTTCTGGGGAAGGCTGGCACTGTTTCTCCAGCTGTGCCCCTTTTATCCAGACTATATGGTAGAGATCCCTGCCACTACCCACCTAATACTTATCAGCTACTCAAAGGCCCTTAAAAGAGTATCCAATTATTACTGTGCAATATTATTATCCAATTTTTACTATAACTAAACAGTCAAGGCTTATTAGAGTGACTTGGTATAGGATCCTTATATACATGCAATGCACTCTTAGAGCTTAACTTATCTCTACACAAACCAGCCACAGTTAAAAGGTTTTAAAATATTTAATAATAAATAATTAACACCACAAGTCAATACTTTCTACTACAAATGCTAGTCAAGAGTTCAGAGATCACAGAGAAATACTTAAAATAATTCAGTAATACAGTCCTGACATCACAGAAAAACACTTAGTCTAATCTTTCTACTTTCCAGCTATTTCTGAAAGAAAACACAAGTCTAAGAATGCTTACATAAGAAAACAGGAAGAGTGCTGATGAGTTGGATGGTCAAGACAAAAATGCTTAATGCCCTCTGATTCTCTCTGTTTAAATTGCTATCTTCAGTCTTTATTCCCATTACATCTTTTTTTTTACACTTTTTTGAGGTTCCCAGGCCAACAGATACTACACTCGCTTGTTATCTTTGTACCTGTACGAAACTACAGCCATAAAAGCCATTCCACATGTAAACTCTAGTAATTATTCCTGAAGTTAAAACAATAGGCAGGATGCTTCACTCCAGACTCATCGACTCTAAATTGTAACTTCAAAGGGACAGACATGAAATAATTTTAACTTCAAAGGACAGACAAGAAATGCTTAACTTAGCTTTCTTTACAGCAGAGGGCAATGTTGCTACATTGTTTTAAGTTCAACATTTCACAGCATATTCTTTCATTTAAGAAAATGAGTCTGTAATTCAACATTCATATTTACAAATTAAAGAATTATGTATAAAATCCTATCTGGCTATGCTGGCAGCCTTCAGCTATCTTCACCCAATCTTCACATAACTTCCCCCCTGGAGAACTCAAGTTAGTTTTTCAAGTGCTCCTTGAGAAACACTGCTTGAGAGGTTCAGGGCTATCTGAGTATACCTACCCCATTCCCTGTCTTGAGAGCCCATCTGCATTGACATTGCTACTCCCACTATGGTGCTGCACTGACATATCATATGCTTGCAACCCTAGGCTCCATCTTAACAACTTGGCATTTTGCTGGCTGGTTCTGTTTAACCATGTTAAGGGGTTGTGATCTGTCGTAACAGTTAATTTTCTTTCATACAGATAAGGCTGATGTTTCTGCAATGCCCACACTATGGCTAGACATTCCTTTTCTACAGCTGCATAGCTTCTTCCCTGGGTTGGAGCCTATGACTGAGATAAACCACTGGGTGCTCTTCACCCTCTGAAGAAATCTGGCTAAGTACTGCCCCCACCCCATGGTTTGAAACATCCACCTGCATGATAAATTCTTTGCTGTAATCTGGACTGGCTAACACAGGGGGCCCTCCCAAAACTTCTTTAAGCTTCTGGAATTCCTGCTCACATGCTGGGATCCACACTACCTTATCTAGCCTGGTCTTCCTTGTCAGGTCTATGACGGGAGCAGCTATGGTACTATAACTGGGGATGAACTTTCTGTAGTAACCTGCTGTCCCTAAAAATGCCCTCACCTGCTTTTTAGAAACAGGTGTAAGCCATGCCTGATTGGCTTCCACTTTGGCAGGTTCTGACCTTATCTTACCACTCCCCACTCTATGTCCTAGGTAGGAGACCTATGCCATACCCACCTACATTTGCTCAGCTTAATGGTCAACCCTTCCCTCTGTAGTCTGCCCAGCACCTCCCTGACATGCTGAAGGTGTTCTGGCCAAGAATGGCTGTTGATGGCAATATCATCTAGGTAAGCAAGGGCAAATCCTCCTGCTCCTGCTAGGATATGATCTACCAGCCTCTGGAAAGTCACTGTGGCATTCTTCATCCCAAAGGGCATCTTTGTGAACTCATACAAGCCAAAAGGAGTCACAAAGGCTGACTTTGCTCTAGCACTGGGAGTCAAGGGCACCTACCAGTAACACGTGGTAAGATCAATGGTTGTACGATACTTAGCCCCATCCAGCTGCTCTAGGGCTTCATCTGTCCTAGGCAAGGGGTAAGCATATGACTCTGTGCGACTATTTAATTTCCTGTAGTCCACACAGAACCTGGTGCTGCCATCCTTCTTTGGCACCAGCACCAGTTGGGAGGCCCAGGGACTGCTGGACTCTTGAATCCCCCCTAGTTCCAACATCTTCTGTACCTCCTCCCTAAGAGTCTATTTGACTCTCTTAGGCACTATATAAGGGGCCTGCCTAATGGGCTTTTGAGGTCCTGTATCCACCCGGTGCTGCCCAAGGTAGGTGCACCCTGGTTTCCCAGTGAACATGTCCCCAAATTCCTGCAACACTGCTCGGATTTCTCGAACTTGGGTAGGAGATAGCTTCTGGGACATTGCTACACCTTCCATTGAGATGTCAGCCCAAGCCTCATTGAGGAGATCAGTTCCCCAGATCTCCCTCAGACTCCTCTTGCAATCCACTGCAAATGCTCACCACAAGGTCCTCCCTATCATGGTAAGGTTTCATCATGTTAACATGGTACAATTTGTGCCCCTGCCATCTGCCTAACAGTTCCCCTATGTAGTTAACATCACTTACATTTCTTACCACCTTGTACGGACCCTCCCAAGGTGCTTGCAGCTTGTTGTGTCTGACAAGAATAAAAACCATTATCTGCTGCCCCACAGCATACTCTCTAGCTCGAACATTCCTGTCATACCACACCATTTTCTGTTGTTGGGCTTCTGCCAGGTTCTCCTGCGCCAAGCCCATGAGTTCCCTGAGCCTTGTTGTGAGATTTAGGACATATGCCACAACAGACTCCTTGGGAGACTTGCACTCACCTACCCATTCTTCTTAAATTAAATCTAGAGGTCTCCTCACCCTATGCCCATACAGCAACTCAAAGGGTGAAAAACCTGTGGATTCCTGGGGAACTTCTTTGTAAGCAAACAACAGATGGGGCAAATATTTGTCCCACTCCCTCTTAAACTGATCTGCAAATGCCCCTAGCATGGACTTGATTGTAGAGTTTAACCTCTCAACAAGACCATTAGTTTGGGGATGGTAGGGGTGGTCTTCATGTGCTTCACCCCACAGGACTTCCACAGACAAGCCAGCTGGTCTGACATGAAATTGGCATCTTTGTCAGTCAGTATTTCTTTTGGGAAACCTACACTGCTGAAAATCTCTAACAAAGCATTTGCCACCTTCTCTGCCTCAATGGAGGACAAAACCACTGCCTCAGGGTATCGTGTAGCATAATCCACTACCACTAGGATATACTTTTTTCCCTTTGGAACTTGGGGTACTCATAGGACCCACAATATCCATAGCTACCTTCAGAAATGGCTCCTCAATCACAGGCAAAAGCATTAAGGAGCTCTCACCTTGTCTCCTACCTTGTCTACCTTTTGGCACTGCTCACAGGTGCTGCAGTATCCTGTTACATCTCTGGAAATTCCAGGTCGATAGAAGTTCTGCATAATTCGCCTCTTCATAAATTTTATGCCCATATGACCTTTTTAAGTGAATATCATTGGCTATGGCTAGGAGCGCTAGATGGTAGGCTCTAGGCACTACCAACTGCTGTAGTCTCTCACCTCCTAGCCCTCCCTCAGGGGTCCATTCACTCTATAGTAATCCTTTGTCCCAGTATACAGATTCCCCCTTCCCTTGAGAATCAGGTGACTGCCTATCTACCTGCCTCAGGCCTTGCAATGTAGGATCTGAGAACTGTGCCTGTCTCAACTCTCTCCTTGTAACCCTTCCCAGCTCCCCTTCCGCAGGAAGTTTGGAATCCTCTGAGAGTGGTGCCTTACTGTCAGCCTGGGTACTACTACTCACCTCTACCTTTGTAGTCACTCTGTCCAAGGGAACAGCAGTACCCACAAGCAGTTGTGGTTCACATTCAGTCACACTGCTACAGAGTAGCTCCCTCCCTGAAGTAACCACCTCGGCAGTCATGGCTGCAAGTATGCAGTCTGTCTGGGTCTCCCCCAGGCTACCAGACCCACATGCTTGTCTCCTAGCCTGACTGCGTGTAACTGCATAAGCACATGGTACTGCCTTATCCAAATCCTTCCCTGTCAGGACATCTGCAGGATGGTAGTTTAGTACCCCTGTTGTCTCAATACAACCTACTATTGGCATTTTGTCTTCCCCACTTACTGGCTCCCTCACCTTTTGTTCCCCACATTGCCTCCATGGACACCTGTATGCCACATGGCCCCACTGGCTGCATTCAAAACATTTAACCCTAGCTCCTGGATGTGTACCTGGGCTAGTGGCTTCCCCTCCTACTGACAGATTCTGCTGGGGCATTCTGTATTGCCCACCATGGATTCCTTTAGACCCATGAGCAGTACTGGGGGTTCCCTTCCTGTGCAGGGCTGCCCTGCTTGCCGGGTATAGGTCTCCCTTCCTTCCCAACTCATCTGAAGTAGCACATTGTCTATCAGCTAACCAGATCCTCATGTCTTCAGGAAAGTGCTAAGGGTTTGTTCCCTCACCAAAAGTTCTGCCAGCCTTTCAAAAGGGGTGACTTGACAGCCACTCACCTACCTATGGAAATAAGTGCTCAATTCAGCAACATATTCACACACACTTTCATCTGCCTTGCGTCTATGCTCACAAAACTTTTTTCTATAAGTTTCAGGTGATAGAATACAAAACTCTAATAGGGAATTTTTTACTGCAGTATAATCAAAACATGCAACGTCAGATGTTTTAGATAATACAGTTACAGCTTTACCATGGAGTAAGGGAGTCAGGAACTGTGCCCAGAGCCCTTGGTCAACTTCATACTGTTTACATACCCTCTCAAACATATGAATGAAACTATCAAAATTATTCCTCTCTTTAAACTACGGAAGAAATTTACTGACCTTTTGTGCTTCTGGGGTCCAGTTACTCCCTTCCCCATTACCTCCATGACTCTAGCGAAGAGTCAGCATCTCCTTCTCATGCTGGCTCTGCCTCTATTTTTTTCTCAGCTTCTAGCAATAGAAATTTCTCATTCTCCTCACTCTTTAGATAGGTCAGCCTTTCAGCTGCTTCTAATTCCACATGCCTAGCCTCCAACTCAAGTCTCTTTAGCTCCAGCTGGATTTTTAAGTCCACTGCAGAAAGTTTGAGCTGTCCATTCTCCGAGGTTATTATATCCCCACTGCCAGTCTAATTGTCCTCCTGGTTGCTGTTTTCTGATGCAGCTGTAACCAAGGCTGCAATCAGCTCTGCCTTATTCAGGTTTCCATGCATAGTCTCCTGGCCTGGCACATCTCTGCCAGCTGGCTCCTTGTCATCTTTCCGTACTCCTCTGCTGACATGCTGCCTGCTCACCCTGACTAGCTAAGCTAACAAAAGAAATAAAGCAATTGTGATCTGAACTCTGAGTATTCAATGCATGGCTGTTTTAGAGTACAAATACTCCTTCAAAGCTCACTGTACACAAGCTACAGAATTCACTCTACCAACACCACTACAAGCCATTTAGTATTTGCCAACTGATTAATATGTGATGTGGCTATCCCACCATTGCCAAACACAACTGTGATGCCCATGCCCTAGCCCAGCAATCAAGGAGCAGCAATGCTCACCACTAACACCAGAGAGAGCATCTCATATATGAGGAAAGGATAACAAATATGCACAGTAAAGTGAAATTTCCCTTAAGAGCACATAGAGATCACAGTCAGTCCGGAGCTGGTTGCTCCTTTGCTCTCCAGGTCCCCAATAAGACTCCCCACTGGCACAGCTATAGAGTCCAGACCGCAGCCAGCTGGGCAAGCTAAAATCTTCAGCACCCTCTCTGTCCAACCAGTGCTTCGTGTCCCTGCCCAAGTAGCTGACACACCCACACTTTGAGATAAGAGTTTACACAACCACAAAGACACTTCTGAGGAAGGCTGGCACAGGTTCTCCAGTTGTACCCCTTTTACCCAGACTACATGGTAGAGATCCCTGCCACCACCCAGCTAATAATTATCAACTACTCAAAGGCCCTTAAAAGGGTGTCCAATTATTACTGTGCAATATTATCCAATTGGTAGTATAACTAAACAGTCAAGGCTTATTAGTGTGACTTGGTACAGGATCCTTATATACATGCAATGTACTCATAGAGCTTAACTTATCTCTACACAAACCAGCCACAGTTAAAAGGTTTTAAAATATTTAATAATAAATAATTAAAACCACAAGACAATACTTTCTACTACGCAGTACTAGTCAAGAGTTCAGAGATCACAGAGAAATACTTAAAATAATTCAGTAGTACAGTTCTGACATCACAGAAAACACTTAGTCTAATCTTTCTAGTTTCTAGCCATTTCTAAAAGAAAACACAAGTCTGAGATAACTTACATAAGAAAACAGACAGAGTGCTGATGAGTTGGATGGTCAAGACAAAAATGCTTAATGCCTTCTGATTCTCACTGTTTAAATTGATATCTTCAGTCCTGATTCCCATTACATCATTTTTTTACTCTTTCCTGAGGTTTCCAGGCCAACAGATACTACACTCTCTTGTTATCTTTGCACCTGCAGGAAACTACAGCCATAAAAGCCATTCCACATGTAAACTCTAGTAATTATTCCTTAAGTTAAAACAATAGGCAGGATGCTTCACTCCAGACTCATTGATTCCAAATTGTAACTTCAAAGGGACAGACATGAAATAATTTTAACTTAAAAGGACAGACAAGTAATGCTTGACTTAGCTTTCTTTACAGCAGGGGGTAATGTTGCTACATTGTTTTAAGTTCAACATTTCACAGCATATACTTTCATTTAAGAAAACAAGTATGTAATTCAACATTTATATTTACAAATGACAGAATTATGTATAAAATCCTATCTGGCTTGGCTGGCAGCATACATCTATCTTCACCCAATCTTCACAGAAACCATGTCAACTGTTGTAAATGAGAGTGACTATAAGGGGAAGTGGAACAACAGTAAAAGTGTATGGAATATGCTGTCTTCTAACCCAAGATCAGTCAGACACTTACACCTGTTGCCACAAGAAGACTGAGAAAGCACTTGTCTATGTTGCAGTTTATTGCTATAAAATCCAATGTCACAACAGTAAAACAAAGGTTGCACACCCTGTACTAGTACCCAGGACCAACTGTACTCCAGCCTTACACCTACACCTGTGGTCACAGGAATAGTTACACAATATTCCCTATTTTACTAATCATTCTTGAGGTCTCACTGTTAACCACTGTACAACATTGTTTAGTGGGTTTACACAATACCTATTAGTATTAATTGAATGCATTCATTTTCTGTCTGGGTCCTGTCTAGTCAGTTGTCCAGTTTGCACTAAGCAACACATCAAGCAGTGGCCCAAATTTAAAAAAAAAGAAAGAAAAAAAAGGAGGAGTACTTGAAATGAGGAAAAACAGTCTATGATATACACACTAGAAAATGTTAGTATGCATGAGATATTTCTACATAGGTCTGGATTAGAACTCTAACTGCAATGCAGCTTCAGAACACAGGATGAGTGCCTTATTCCTCTTTGCCATTCAAACAGCTTTGCAGCAAATAACTTAATTCAATATGCTCACAACCAACTGCAACATCATCTACAGTGATATCAAACCATACAACTGTTATCTGTACATGTATTAGTTTTGGATGTAGTACACCTAATGATGATACAACCTGCCATGATTATTGCTTGCAAATATACAGCTCTGCCTTACATTTCTGTGTTTGATAGCCATTCTTCATTTATCAGAGCAGTAATCTGAGACATGCAATGTGTAAGCCATTCTATATCACTGGCCTTAAAATCTGTGAGGATATTAAGTGGAAATAATATCATATGCAGTTACCAACAAATGATGGGCAGGTTGGATGTTAAGGAACACAACCTGTGACTTGTGTGCTGCTTATTTACATGTCCATCCTCACATCTAACACTTTGTAGATCTAACCTGACACACACAGTGCTGCTGTGCTTTCCTTCTCCCAACCACTAATCATTCACATGTGCAATTCATTAAAATCAAACACAGAGCGAGTGGCTGTACTAGGTTTATAGGTTCATAGGTTCATTGGTAGATACTAGGCTATTGGCCCTAGGGCCTATACAAGCCCAGCCAAAATGGTACCCTGGCTTTTGCCACCCAAGAAAATTATTTTCCTGTGCTACTGTCGAGCAGAGCCACAGAAGTGATCTCCGGGGTGAATTTCCTATTTCCCATACAATCAAGATTTTTCTTGAAGAGTGCTAATGAGTAGCTTTGTTTGATATAAATAGGTAGTTTATTCCAGAGTATGGGAAGTCTCTGGGACAGGAATCTATCCCTCCAGCATGTTCTGTTTATTGTCGTGACAAGGTTTAGATCCCTAGAGAATGTAGCTCACAGGGAGTGGGATTTCATTAAGTGGAGTATGTTCAAAAGCTCTAGGTTTGACATAGCTTTGTATGTTAGGCAGAGATCACCTCTGAGTAGGCGATATGTGACAGAGTAAAGCTGGAGTTTTTTGAGACGGTCTGCATAGGGCATCTGTTTGAGGTATTTCTGTGGCCTTTCCAGTTGTTGTAGATGTCTTGTGAGGTACATACCAAAAGGGGCGTTGTACTCTACAATGGAACAATGACCTATTTTTTTTTCTGGATGAGAAACCTTTTGTGATGAGATGTGCCACATAGAAAGATTTCCTTACTACTGTAGCAATGTGATTATCAAAGGAGAGACTACTGTCCAACTGTGTCCCAAGGCCTCTTATCACACTTTCGGTGTTAAGTATACTAACGCCTATGTTGTAGTTCATGGATACAGAGTTTTTACCAAAGGGGATGACTATGCACTTTTTGGCATTGAGCCTGAGGCCATGGCTTTGACACTAGGCATCTGTTTCAGTGAGACCCTTTTGTAGGATGTCTACATCGTTAGGAGTTTCAATTATGGCTCCTAGTTTGCAGTCATCTGCGAACTTCATTTTCCAAAGACCTTATGTGTTAGCCTGTACTTCAGAGAAGTAGATACCAAACATGAGAGGACCCAGGACTGAACCCTATGGTACTCCACGTATCACTGGTCTGAAGTCAGATTTGGAGTCTGCTACTTTCACAGTGTGGGTTCTGTCAGTGAGCCAGTTGGCAACCCATCTTGTGACATAGGGATTTATACCTAGTTTAGTGAGTTTATCTATAATTCCAGAGTGGGGGATGGTGTTGAAAGCCTTGGCAAGTTCTAGATAAGCTGTGTGAACCACCTTACCCTTGTCTACAGATTTGGTAACTGCTTCAAAGAAGTCTATCAGGTTTAGGGGACATGATCTGCCTTTTACAAACCCGAACTGGGTGGAGTCCAGACTTTGGAGATTACCAATGTCTTTGTTTATAAGTTCCATGATGATATGTTCCATGGCCTTGCAGACCAGGCTCGTCAGGCTAATGGGGTGGTAGTTCTCGTGATCCGTGGTGGCTCCCCCCTTGTGGAGTGGGATAACTGTCACTGTGCGCCATTCAGCGAGCACAAAGCCAGAGGTGAGGCCATGACTGAACATGATATTTAGGTGGGGTGCCAGTTCATTCTGTAGTTCATGTAGAATGTAGCCTGGGATGTTATCTGGTCCCATGGATGCTGTGTTCTTGGCTTTGGAGAGTGTGTTTTTTACCTGTGGAGCTGTGATTACAGGAACTTTGCATTCTTCTGGTATAGAGATGGGCCATTTAGGGGGTGAGTGGGAGGGGTAAAGTTTGCACTGAACCTATCTGCCAGAATGTTGGCAATATTAGTTGGGTCTGTATATTGATTTACATCTCAAACATGGATTCAAGTTTTTGGGATTCAGCAATTCTAATGAGTTCACACCTCATTTGCATTTTCACAATGCTAACAGCCATGATTCTACACCATATAAAAAGGCAACCATGTAGTTAGGCAAACTGATGGTGAGGAGAGATGTATATGTTTGGAAGACTGCAAAACCCTTTTTCTTCAGAATATATAGGTTCATAGATTAGTACTAGGATAACTGCCCTTGCAAGCCATTTTAAGCCTAGCCAATTATCCCTTGTGAGACTCAAATCCTGGACCTTGTGTTTGTTAGGTAAACACCTTAACCATTAGGCCACCCTCCCAATATCTATACAGAGGAGTACTGAACTTCAGAAGGTATGCTTCCATTTTTTCACCTGTATTTAAGAAAAATCTGAAGTAAAGGCTTTTACACTTTTATATGTATGCATTACTTAGAAGTGTACTGATAGCTAGGGCATGTTTGTCAAACATGTCAGAGGTATACATGATTGTCGATACATAAAAATGGAATGCCTTGTGATAAATATGTACAAATGTTTCAGGGACAGGTTCTTTGACAGCACTTTTAGCATTTCAAAGCTTGTTTGTTAGCAAAGTGGGTCATTTGCCTGTTGTTTTGGGTGGAGGGAGCAATGCTGAGTCACTGTTATGGCACAAACAAGGATGGCCTGTCCTTTTGGTAGGGGTAGTTGTGTTACTGCAATGGTGCATACAAGGATATGTTGCTCTTGTTATTCTCATTGTTTTGCATACTGCCTGTTACTAGTATTTCACATCTGTAGACCGTTTTGCGTTTCTCCAGTGGGTGATACTGAGTTGCTACCTTTTCTGTTTTATCTGGAAACAGTTATTTTGTAGCTATGCGATACGTATGTGCATTATCCTTCTGTTGTCTTTTAGGACACCTACCAGTATGCCACCCAGGCATGTTGATCCATGGAGACCACCCTTCAGCGATGCTGAGAACCAAGTGATTGTAGATGGCTTTAGGCAACATGGTGCTTTTCTGATGGAAAGAGGATGGAGAGATATGGCACGTAGGATGTGACTATAGCAGTGGATTGTGGATGATGTCAATGTCATGGGTGGCCATGACAGTACATGCAAGCAGGTATATCACAGGGCCACTGACATGATCACTTCTGCTTGGAGGAGAACAGCTGGAGTGGGCCATAGCCAGATGGTTACTGGGGAAATTCTTGCTAGGAAACCACCACTAACCTCCAATGAAGAGTTCCTGGCTAATATCAGAGATCCAGACAGTTCCCAGGAGAGTGCAGTACAGCATGTCTTGAATGTTGGAGGAACATATTCTGAGACAGCAAGCAAATCCCAGGAGGAGCTACCAGGTAGGCTTTGTTATCTGAACAGCTGAATACTGTTGTATAGTAAAACATTTGAAATCAATAAACTAATTCTGTGTCGCATGTCTTTTCTGGGGGGGGGGGGTCAAAGATTGCTACAATTATAAGCTTAGGTTAGTGTTGTCAGCCAAGTTCTTGTTGAAATTATAGTTAATTGACACGTAAAAGGGTAAAAGTATTACCCCTGTGTTACTATTAGATGTGATAATGTTACCCTTACAGCATCTTCCAGGACCATCTGGACTACAGAGGAGTATCTCATCTGCAGTTGGTAAGGCAAACATTTTTTTATGTCAGTACTGCTGAGCAATTTAAAGAAATATTGTAGTGTGTGATGATCTCATGCCTGTTGTGTGTATTGCTGTACTGTCTGTAATAGTGGCAGCACTGTTAGTTTGTTAGCATATATTGCACTATAGTAGTGCAGGTATTAATTTATTCCTGTGTTTCTTTCTTTTTATCACAGGTGATGATGACCTTGGGACTGCAGGCTTGTGCCATCTGATGTCAGTGTATCAGCTGACTCTGATGAAAATGGTGGCCAAAATTAGGCAGAGTTGGGGGGTGTAGAAGTTGAATCTGACACTGAGGTTGACCACAGCCATCCCCTGCATTCCCACCAGACACAGCCAGTATGTCTATGCCTACCCAATCCAGTGAGCCCAAAGATATTGGACAGGTGGAGGGCAAGGACATTGATCAGGGAAGTGTGACCACTGTGGCTTCAGTGCCTGTTGAGTCTGGCCATTGTCAAAATGTGGGTGAGGTGCCACATAGGAGTATTGATAGAGGTGATCAGAGGAGGCCTGCTGTCCCTCCTCATTCTGTTGCAGATGTCTCTTCCTGTGCCACTCAACATATGTTTAGAGCCATCATGGAGGCACAGGCACGTTTCCATAGGTGGTCCAGACAAATGCTTAGGGTTGTAGATGTGGCACAGTCTGACATGCATGACTGCCACCACTGTGTTACCGATTCACTGGATCAGATGAATGACACATTGGAATGAGGGGTCTCTGTGATGGAGCGAGGGGTGTCTGTGATGGAACACCTGCTGGGAGAGGAACAGCATCTTCATGGACATAGGTCAGCCACATCATCTGCTGTCAGCTAATGTGGCCATGCCCTATCATGCTCCCATAGTGGCAGTACTTCCACTGCACTGTCAGTGAATGCGCTTTCCACACCGACATGGCAGGCCATGGGGTTGTGGTCCTGAGCATCTCCATGAAGGAAGCTCGTCCAGCAGGCATCCGTCATATTCAGGTGGCAGCACTGCATTTCACCTTAGGTGTGGAGGTGCCAGAGTCACTGCCAGTACAATTCCTGACAGAGCCAGTTCTCATGGTTCATAGGTTCATAGGAGGGTACTAGGCTATTGGCCCTAGGGCCTATATAAGCCTAGCCAAAAATGTACCCTGGCTTTCGTCACCCAAGAAAATTATTTTCCTGTGCCCCTGTCGAGCAGAGCTCCAGAAGTGATCCCCAGGGTGAATTTCTTATCTCCCATCCAATCATTAAGATTTTTCTTGAAGAGTGCTAATGAGGAGCTCTGTTTGACATAGATAGGTAGTCTGTTCCAGAGTATGGTAAGTCTCTGGGACAGGAATCTATCCCTCCAGCATGTTCTGTTTATTGTGGTGATAAGGTTTAGGTCCCTAGAGAGTGTAGGCCACTGATCGCAGCTCACACCTATCCAACATACCAAGACTTAGATCCAGCACAGAGCTTGGCTATGTTCATGCAGACACTCATGCACCAATTTCACCTGGGGGACCCATACAGACGCTCACAACAGTTACTCATTTTATGTCACTCGTCATTTGTTGGTTTATCCACATGTCTGCCTTCTTCTCTTTCTTACTCAAATACTCATCAACTTTTTGTGTCAGCCTAGGCTTTGTGCCCCTCCACACAACACCCTGTGCAAGTAATGATAACTGTGCCATATCCTTGTTTTCTGTCTTTTGGATTCAGGGATACAAAAACTTTGTCTTTGATACTCAGGGTCCATAGCTAAGTGCTTAGTATATCTGCATTTGTGGTGTTGAACTTGTAATTGTACCTTTGACTTATACTGGCCTTGCAAAGTTGGACAGTTGATGCCATATCCCTGTTTTCTGTCTTTTAGATTTAGGAATACAAAACCTTTGTGTCTGATGCTCAGGGTGCATAGCTAACTTAGTGCTAACTATACCTGCATTTGTGGTGTTAAACTGGTAATTGTAGAAATCTCACAAGAATGATCCAGCACAATGGAGAAAAAGTGCTTAAAACAATTTTATTGTGGAATATATAAATCTGTAAACTGGTTTCGGCTATATATTCAGCCTTCCTCAGTGCAAAATAAAGGTATAGAAAGCACATCCTGGTATCTCCTTATATATCAAAAATTTAAAGGTGTATATATACAAAAAGTGAATATATATATATCTATATATATATATATATATATATTTTTATTCTCAAGCATATCAAAAACTTCAAGATCCATGTGAAACAAATATTAAATAAAATTAAGAAATTAAAATAAGAAATGAAAATATTGATAATAACAAAATAAATCCTTAACAGAGAAATCTCAAAGAGCAATTAAGACATGCTCAAAAGCTGGCTACAAATGACTAACATATTTCATTTAACCCAGGTTTGAATACAGCTCCTAACCTGGTAATCCATGAGGATTCTATATTATTTAATCTGTCATGCCACCCTGCTTTTATATTTCTATGCATATCAATCTTATCAATGATGGTGAATCTGAATTGTGCACTTTTGTGAATCATGGTATGTTTGTACAAAGCATTTGTGATTTTATGGGTTCTGATAGCACTAAGATGTTCACTGATACAATGTCTAAATGGTCTGGACGTTTGGCCCACATAAAAGGATGAACACGTACACGTTGCCAAATAAATCACCCAGTCTGTACTGCAATTAGCAAAAAATGTTATCTGGTATTCCTTTGGAGTATTGCAACTGGTAAATTATTTGGTACTTATAAAATGTTGATATGCACTGCAATGGCCACACGGAACACAGCCTATCAGAGGTTCACCAAATAAGGTGGTCTGTATAGATGTAGAGGGGTTGTATCTTTTATACTGTGTAAAATAAGAATTTATGGTCCTACCCGTACGATAAGAAAAAGCACACCTATCTGGTAATATATCATTTAAATGATCATGAGCACGCAAAATGTCCCAATGATTATTGATTACCTCTCTAAATGAGGATGTGTTGCTGCCATAAGTAGTGACAAATCTAACAGGTTGAAGTGTGGATGTGTTAGATCCCTCATGGGCATGTTTGTATTGTAAGAGTTGTGATCTAGCCACATGTTTGACCTGATTCGTAGTTTGAGTAATACGACATTGATTGTATCCCCTACTTATGAGTCTGTTACTCATATCCTGTTCACATTCTAAGTGGGATTCTCTAGAAGAACAAATACGTTTCATATGGAGGAATTGAGATTTGGGAATGTTGTTGATGATGTGGAGAGGATGATTACTGGATGCATGCAAAAGTGTATTGTACTGTGGGAATTTTCTATGTACCCGAGTAGCCAAAGTATGATCAGGTTGTCGGGAAATAGTCACATCCAAGAAAACAATTTCCTGGTATTGCATGTTCAAGGTGAACTGAATATCCCATGTGTTATTATTCAAAAATTTCACAAACTCCTGTACTGAGGTAGAATCACCCCAACACACCATCCAACAATCATCTAAGTATCGTCTCCATATGTCCAAATCCGCCAAAAAGATGTTGTTGTGAGAATCTTATATGAGTTGTTCTTCAAAAAATCCCATGAATAAATCGGCATATATGAGAGCAAAAGATGCTCCCATAGCTGTGCCTCTAACTTGCCAGTATGTTTGACCTGCAAAATAAAAAATATGTAAAATATAAAATATATAATAAATAATATATAAATATAAAATGTAAAAAATATTTTTGGTCAACACATATTCAGTCAGTTTAATCAGAAATTTATTGAATCCACTAGTGTATAGTTGTGAACGATCAAGCCAATATGTAATGGCTGATAAGCCAGCATCATGTGGTATACTAGTATAAAGTGAAGTAACATCCAAGGTACATAGCCACCAATCTGATTCCAGTTGAGTGTCTTGAATAATATTTAGGAATTCGGTAGTGTCTTGTAGCCTGGATCTAACCATGGTGATAGTGGCTTTAGATAATAGGTAAGGAATGCTGATATTGGTTCTGTAAGGGAACCCCTCCCAGAGACAATAGGTCTACCTGGTGGGCATGTCGGATGCTTGTGGATCTTTGGAAGTAAATATAAGTACTGTGGAATGGGATCAGAAACTTTAAGTTGTTTACATATATGTTTATCTATGATACCCTCTTCGTGGCCAGATCCAAAAGAGAATCAATATGTATTTTGAAATTGGGTGTTGGATCAACCACCATGTGTATATAGAACCTGGCATCCGATAACTGCTTAAGGGCTTCATTTTGATACATACTCCAATCCATTACTACAATACCTCCACCTTTGTCTGCTGGTGCAATAACTATGTTATGGTTTGAACTGAGTTCTTGTAGGGTCTGTCGTTCTTGTAAGGTTAAATTGTGTCTAATCAATTGAAAGCCCCTAGTGAAATGTAAGTCCTTCATAACACATTCTTTAAATATGGCCACGTGTTTGTCCATGGGAGGTTGAAAATCAGACCTCCCAAATTGGAACCCAGGAGATCTTTGAGAATTATCAGAATCTGCAAAAAATATTTTGAGATTATTAAGTATCAAAATGAAGCCCTTAAGCAGTTATCGGATGCCAGGTTCTATATACACATATTGATTTGCTTCTGGATCTGGCCACGGAAGAGGGTATCATAGATAAACATATATGCAAACAACTTAAAGTTTCTGATCCACAGTACTTATATTTACTTCCAAAGATCCACAAGCATCCGACATGCCCACCAGGTAGACCTATTGTCTCTGGGAGGGGTTCCCTTACAGAACCAATATCAGCATTCCTTACCTATTATCTAAAGCCACTGTTACCCATGGTTAGATCCAGGCTACAAGACACTACCGAATTCCTAAATATTATTCAAGACACTCAAGTGGAATCAGATTGGTGGCTATGTACCTTGGATGTTACTTCACTTTATACTAGTATACCACATGATGCTGGCTTATCAGCCATTACATTTCTGATTAAACTGATTGAATATGTGTTGACCAAAAATATTTTTTATTTTGAAGGTCTAGCATACTGGCAAGTTAGAGGCACGGCTATGGGAGCATCTTTTGCTCCCATATATGCCGATTTATTCATGGGATTTTTTGAAGAACAACTCATATATGATTCTCACAACAACATCTTTTTGGTGGATTTGGAGATATGGAGACGATACTTAGATGATTGTTGGATGGTGTGGTGGGGTGATTCTACCTCAGTACAGGAGTTTGTGAAATTCTTGAATAATAACACATGGGATATTCAGTTCACCTTGAACATGCAATACCAGGAAATTGTTTTCTTGGATGTGACTATTTCCTGACAGCCTGATCATACTTTGGCTACTCGGGTACATAGAAAATTCCCACAGTACAATACACTTTTGCATGCATCCAGTAATCATCCTCACCACATCATCAACAACATTCCCAAATCTCAATTCCTCCATATGAAACGTATTTGTTCTTCTAGAGAATCCCACTTAGAATGTGAACAGGCTATGAGCAACAGACTCATAAGAAGGGGATACAATCAATGTCGTATTACTCAAACTATGAATCAAGTCAAACATGTGGTTACATCACAACTCTTTCAATACAAACATGCTCATGAGGGATCTAACACATCCACACTTCAACCTGTTAGATTTGTCACTACTTATGGCAGCAACACATCCTCATTTAGAGAGGTAATCAATAATCATTGGGACATTTTGCGTGCTCATGATCATTTAAATGATATATTACCAAATAGGTGTGCTTTTTCTTATCGTACGGGTAGGATCATACATTTTTATTTTACACAGTATAAAAGATACAACCCCTCTACATCTATACAGACCACCTTATTTGGTGAGCCTCTGACAGGCTGTGTTCCGTGTGGCCATTGCAGTGCATGTCGACATATTATGAAGACCAAAGAATTTACCAGTTGCAATACTCCAAAGGTATACCAGATAAAATCTTTTGCTAATTGCAGTACAGACTGGGTGATTTATTTGGCAATGTGTACGTGTTCGTCCTTTTATGTGGGCCAAGCTTCCAGACCATTTAGACATCGTATCAGTGAACATCTTAGTGCTATCACAACCCATAAAATCACAAATGCTTTGTACAAACATACCATGATTCATAAAAGTGCACAATTCAAATTCACCATCATTGATAAGATTGATATGCATAGAAATATAAAAGCAGGCTGGCATGACAGATTAAATAATATGGAATCCTCATGGATTACCAGGTTAGGAGCTGTATTCAAACCTGGGTTAAATGAAATATGTTAGTCATTTGTAGCCAGCTTTTGAGCATGTCTCCATGGCTCTTTGGGATTTCTCTGTTAAGGATTTATTTTGTTATTATCAATATTTTCATTTCTTATTTTAATTTCTTAATTTTATTTAATATTTGTTTCACATGGATCTTGAAGTTTTTGATATGCTTGAGAATAAAAAAAAATATATATATATATTCACTTTTTGTATATGCATACACCTTTAAATTTTTGATATATAAGGAGATACCAGGATGTGCTTTCTGTACCTTTATTTTGTACTGAGGAAGGCTGAATATATAGCCAAAACCAGTTTGCAGATTTATATATGCCACAATAAAATTGTTTTAAGCACTTTTTCTCCATTGTGCTGGATCGTTCTTGTGAGATTTCTACAGTTTTTTCTGATCCGTGCACTTGAGTCCACCTTGCGTGCCATTTGGTTCTTTCCGAACTTGTAATTGTACCTTTGACTTATATTGCCCTTGGCAAATTAGACAGTTGTTAGCATCAACATTTCCCAACTTTATAGTTAAAGATCTTGTGAGGGTTGTGAAGTCAGAAACTGCAATGTGTATCATTACTTTTTAACTTCTCTCTTTAATTATTTTCCAGTACAAACATATGGTGCTCATCTGAGGGTATGCAATGATCATCAGTACTTTTGAGAGGTATGACTCTGTGAATCTTTGATGCCTGAGGCCTACTACTTAGTAATGGACAAATAAGTCAAATAATTCTCTGTTGTCACATGTTAAGGTAAGTTCTGTACAGATCTCTCAACTTTTACTCGTTTACCAGACCAAGTAATGAAATACAAGGATATACCACATAGTCATATTAGTAAACAATACACTCCAGATTCAGAACATACCTTGTAAATGCAGCAGTTGACTCAGTTTTAGTTCAGGGCTGACTCTGTCTGATGCAAGCAGTACACAGCTAATGTATGGGGAGGTAAAGTTTGTATGAGTTGCTGGCATCAATGCTACTATATACCTCTCAACCTATTAGAGCAAGACATCTGGACAAATCCATAAATAAAAGTGGGACAAAGGACCAAAAGTAGGGACATTTTTTAAAAATTGCTCTTACAAACTTCAAAAGTTGATAGAATAATAGGTTTTGCTTTAGCATGAATTTTATGAAGGGTATGAAGTATAAAATTTAAATCTCAGTCATTATTTTCCAACTTCAGTCTTTAACGATTTGTCACTAATTTGCCAGAAAACCACAATTTTATGAAAATGAACCAAAAATGTGAGGGAGAAATTTGGACATTCTGCAAATATCTGTACAGTCGAGAGGTGTGCTATATGTATGTGAATAGGAAGAAGGTTTTATGCCCCTAGCTGGTTAGAGAGTTGGCTGTGTGTTGTCTTTTAGCCAGTGCAAAGGCATACTGAGCACACCTACATCTGCCTGCACCCACAGCATCTGTTAGTTCCCCTTGTGGCTCTTCATCTGCCTGTGGCTGTGGTGATCTTGACATTGGTGGTGGGATGTGTATCCCCTTCTCCTTGCTTATCCTGCTGAAACTGTTTCCTGTTTTCCATGATTATGTTGTGTAGCATGGCACATACTGTGAATATTTCTGTACATGTCCACGGACTGTACTGCAGAGCTCCCCCAGATGTATCAAGGCACTTGAACCATGACTTCAGCAGCCCAAACACATACTCCGTGATATTTCTTGTTTGAGTGTGTGTGATTCATTAAGGATTCTTCCTTGGGTGTGTTTGCATTTCTGATGGGTGTCATCAGCCACGGTTCCAGTGCATAGCCTGCATCCCCCAGTAAATGCCCCTGTGGGATATGCCCCCTAGCAAACATCTGGTACAGTTGGGAGGTGTGCCAGATATGTGAATACTGGTAACTGTCAGGGTTACTAACACATAGGTTTGGGATTATTCCCTAGGCATTCCACATGACTTGGTAGTTGATAGAGTGGTACCTCTTGCTGTTAATGTGGTGCCTACCCTGTTCCCTGGGTGGTGCCTTCATTTCTACATGTGTGCAGTCTATGGCACCCAGTACTTCATGGTAGTGTGCTATCCAGTGAAACTCCTGCATATTTCTGGCCCTCTCCTCAGAACTATGGGAAAATATATGTGGTCACTGGCTCGTTGGAGCATACCATTCAGGAATCGGTAGAAAATTCTGGATACTGATGCTTGTGACATCCCCAGCATGTCCCCTGTTGGTCTCTGAAAGGTTCCTGTAGCTAAGATTCCAAGTGCTATACATACCTTTGCCTCCACTGGAATGGGTTCCATCAGCTGGCTCTGGCTCTGAGTTGAGGACTGCAGAGGTCACAGAGTTCCTGTAGTGTTCCCCTGTCCACCCTGTAAGACTCCACAATATGCACATCATTTATGTTGTGAAAAGATATATTGCGCCTGAAAACTTTTCTACTTCTCAGCCTAGACCTATTAGCAGCAGCAACAGCACTAGCTTCAGCCTGTAGCACATCCAAATGAATTAAAGCAGCAGCAGCCTCTAACATTCTTACTGCTAAAGTTTGTGAGTTTTCTAGCTCACTAAAGGCCACATGTAGAAAGCACAACAAATACACATTTGCCAGCTGTATGTGATACAGAAGAAAACCTTCATGAAGTCTGGGGTAGCAGAGAAAATGATGTGCAAATCAGGCAGGAAGGCATGGAAATTAAGCAGGTGTTTTGGTGCACAGGATGCAAAGCTTGGCATTTTGGTACAATGCTGAGTGTAAGGTAGAAGTGAAAACTACTGGAGTACAATCAGAATGTTTAATGGTATATTAGGAAGGATGCTTTAATCTGGAACAATACTATGCCAGACAGCAAACTGGTTGTTACAAGTGCAAAGTATGTTTGAAATTATAGTAGAAAAAAGGGGGGTTGTTAGAGCTTGCAGTGGAGCAACCTGCTAAACCAGTCTAATTGAGGCAACAGAATCAATATCAATTGCAATGACATTGGCTTACTCAATAGCAGATTTTGTTTTCAAATGTTTTATTGATTTAAACATACAAGTCAAATTAAATGTAAAATTAACTAATAACATTTAAAATTATGTTGTAATATATATTTATCATATGCTTAATTAAACATTAATTCATGTATTCAGCCATCATAAATTCAAAGATTTTTTTGTTTTCTTAAATGTTTTTACTATATTTATCCAACAACAATTTTACCTTTGTCCAGAATTTAAAGATAAGATGACTTGCTTTGGAGTTCACAGTAATTACACTAATTTATTTCAGGCATATTTCAGAGGCTATTGAGGTTGGAATGTCAAACGATGTAATGCCAGGAGCTTTATTACTTTTCCATCTTTTAGTAGCTGTTTTTGTGGTGATTGCTAATAAAAGTCCAAATCAATGTATACTGATGTTTCAAGACACAGTTAGGAACTGGAGCACTAAATAAAATTAACCATTTATTTTAATTGCTATTGTCTGTCTACAATGCTTACGTAAACTCATGTATTTTTAATTTAATTTTCCCCCAAACCCTCAAAAGAGTAAAAAATGTGTTCCCATTCTACTTTTATCACTGTATCACATATCTAATACTTAAACTGTTTATTATTTATTTTACTAATTTTACTTTTTCTGAATAATGAAGATAAAGGTGAAATTATAAATTGTAAAATTAACCTTTCATTGTTCTCACTTAAATCTTCAATTGATAAGTTTATTTTGCAACCTCAGTAATTTCCTGCACTTTATTATTCATAAGTAAAATCATTTTGTACAATTTAACTCATCTGTTATCCAGATTTGTGTCTCGCCTGCAACATATAGTTTAACACTGTGGGAAAACTGATTTCTGTACTCAGTAGTGACTTCTGATGATCGTTGAGCAGGTATAAGCCTTATGTAACACATATAGGGCTACACTTACCTACATACAGTCTAAAGGGGAAACCACCATAGTCTACAAATTATAATCTGTGTACTTCTGAGAATACCTAAGCCAATAACATTCTAGGGGCATATAGGAAACAGAGTCAAATGTTTCCCACCTGATGCATGTAGGATATCAGTCTATATTTGGGATGGAATGATGTACAACAGCATAACATATATAGTTTCTGCACATACCGCTCAACCTTTTAGAGCAAGAAATCTGGACAGAGCCATAAATAAAAGTGAGACAAAGGCCCAAAAATAGGGACAATTTTTAAATATTGCTCTTACAAACTTAAAAAGTTGATAGAATAACAGGTTTTGCATTAGCATGAGTTACCCGAATAGTATGGAGTCTGAAATTCAATTGTCTGTCATTATTTTCTAACTTCAGTCTTTAATGATTTGCCACTAGTTTACCAGGAAAACACAATTTTATGATAAACGGACCAAAAATATTAGGCAAACATCTGGACATTCTGCAAAAATCTGTACTTTGAGGGGTATGTTTCTGCAGAATGCAGGGGATAACATGATTGTCTGGAGATGTTTTGCAATATTTACCATTTATTCACTGTCACTGATAAAATATTTGGCTTAGGAGCTTAATATAAATGCCAGGGGTTAATGCAGACATTAACCAAAATGTATTGCCAACTTCCATTTATTAACTATCTTCCTTTACAGTGCAGAGCTTCTGATCACTTTATCTGACCCTGACTGCACTACTGCAGGAGTTCTGCCACAAGGCCCACCTTCTGAAAATTTTCAGTGAGAATTTCATCACTGTGCAATGTCCTGTGGTCACTACATCCAACCCTGGGACTGCTGCTATGGGAGCGCTTCCACAAGGCCCAATTTCTTAAAGTTTTCACTGAAATTTTTCTCTTTGTGCAATATAAGCAATTTTAACATGAACAGTCTTGCTGTGTATGAACCTTAACTAGTCAAATACTTGCCGGCTTTTTTTCTGGAAAGTGGCTATGATGTTCCTCACAAAGGAATACTCATGGCAGTCTAAGGATCACATACTAGATTGTCCAGTGTCCTTTCTCTTGACCAGTACATTACACTGCATATGCCAATTAGTCTCCCTAGCTTTCTGATTTCTGCATCAGTAAATGAAGAAAGAAAAAAAAAACCTACAAAGTTTTACTTTGTGCCTCCTTGTTAATTGCTTTGCATTTGCTATAACCTGACCACTGTATATTAACTATAATTAGTCAAATGGTGCCTGCTCTGTGAAGGAAAGTGGCTGTGACACCTGCCCTAAAGGAGTACTCTTTTCACTCTAAGCACCACTCGCTAAGTAAGCATTGCCCCTCTCTTGATCAGTAGATTACATTGTATTTGCCTGTTAGTCTCTTTAGCTTCCTGAATTCTGAATTCAGTAAACGAAAGAAAAATGTTCTACTGTATGCCTCCTTGTAAACTGCTTGTACTGGTGACTAACTGATTGCTCTTTGTAATAACTGAAATGAGGGTAGAAAGCCCACTACCCTATTCCCAATTCTGAATTCCCTTCCACTCTCTCTTACTCTGCCTCCCACATATACATTTAACCTGTGACATCCATTCCCTAACCCTCCACAAACAACTTTACTACTATCATACAAACACTCTTGTTTCTGTTTTCTTATTTCCCAACTTCCACATTGCCTATGCAGTAAGAATAGAGACTGTGGCCACCGGATCTTGTTGGTTTATAAATAGATAGAAGAGGTCTGTCAGAAGATATAAGCTACCAATGAGGAAGATAATATTTTAAAATGGAGGAGATGGTTGGAGAGATTTGGGAGTTGTAAAGTATCCTATGAGTTAGGAGCAGCTGGTTCACGAATAGTTGCTGTGGAAGTTCAAGTGAGTTAATTTGTTTAAGAGATACGCAGTGATGAGATTTATAAGGTTGGGTAATGGTGAATTTAACTATTTTGTTATAACATTTTTCAAGTTTTGTTTTCAGGGTGGTGATTAAGATAGAATAGATGAGGCATAAAGAAGGGAAGGTAAGAGGTATATGGTGGCAGGTTTGGCTCTAGTAGAGTTTGTTAGGAATAGTTTAGCCCTATATAACATACCAAGTATTTGATGGGTTGATTTGATAGTCTTATTTATATGAAAGTCGAATTTAAAACTGTAATCAATAGTAACACCTAATAGTTTGGTATGAAGTACAGCATTAATTACTGTTTTGTTTAGTGAAGATATTCTGAAGGATCCTTTGTTGAAAAACTATTGCTTAGGAAAGAATAAGAGGAGTTTGGTCTTATTGGGATTGAGGAAGAGCTGTTTGCTGGATAGCCAGGCTTCTTTGGAGTTAAAGGAGTTTTGTGTCAGTGTTTGTAGTTCAGGAAGATTGTTAGAACAACATATTAGGGTAGAGTCATCTGTGTACTGGACTAATGCTGTCTGTTTGGATCCAGATGATAGGTTGTTAATAAGTTCCCGGTCAACAAATGTTAAATAAATTAAATAAAAAAATATGTTAAAGAAGAGAGGGCCTAGGATGGAGCTCTGAAGAATGCCACTGATGACTGATAGATGAGAAGATACAGAAGAGTCTCACTTGATGGATTGATATATGTCAGCTAGATAACTGGAGAACCATTTTAAGGTATTGTGTGAAGATCCAAGGAGGGAAAGCTGAGATAGGAGCTGAGGATGAGAGACAGTATCAAATGCTTTAGACAGGTCAAGGAATAACAATGAGACAAAGTTGCCCATGTCTCTGGCTTTGTTGACTGACTCAGTGAAGGACAAGAGAGCTGAGGAAGTGCTATGTGTTGGTCTGAAGCCATCCTGGGTAGAAGAGAGAAGGCTGTTTTCAAGTAAGTGGTGAAGGAGTTGTTTGCGGATACATCTTTTGAGAATTTTGGATATATGTGACAGTATAGCTATGGGCCTGTAGTTAGATATTTTGGTGGAATTACCTCCTTTATGTAGAGGGATAATAACTTCTTCCAGAGGGATATGACATAGCTTTCAATAATAGATGTACTAATGAGCATGGATACAGGATAGGCTATGGCATTTGTGATCATTTTTAGGAATTCACTGTGGAGATTGTCAGGAGAAGGAGAGTAAGGTCTAAGTTCACTAAGCAGCTGTTTAATAAGAGATGTTGGAACAGGCTTAAGGGAGAAAAGAGATTGGGAGGAGGCAGCAGGAGGTGAGTTGGTGGTAGGGGTAGAGGTGAAACTGTTGGTAATAGTAGAGATACTTTCAATAAAGGAGGTGTTGAATGTGGAGGCAGTATCAGCACTAGAGTGGTTGGTGGAAGGCTGAGGGACTGAGTTAGTTCCAGGTTGAATTATGTTCTTGACAGATTGCCAGCATTTCTTAGGGTTGGATGTAGAGGTTTGCTTGGGGTTTATGTAGTATGATTTTTTTATCCCTGTTGACAAGTTTTTTGACTAGAGAGACTAGTTAGAGGGGGATTTGTGTTTCTGGTATATTTTCAAGGCTTTGCCCTGTCACACGATTGATTTGGTGTGAGTTGTTAACCAGGAATAAAATTTATTTTTAATTATTTTTCTTCTGGGGAGCTAGCCTATTTAGTGTATCCAAGAGTAAGGTGTTAAATATGTCAACTGCTTTTCTAGGGTTAGGAATTTAATAAAGTGAAATGCGAGTGGGTTAAAGTTGGTTAGGTCATGGACAGTTTTAAAAGTATGTTTATAAGATTCACAGATGAGTCTAGAGGTACATGTGGGATGATGATTTCTAAGGGCATAAGGAAATGTCATGGTTTCACAAATATTATTGCGGTGGGAGACTAATATCCAGTATATGGCTGAGCTGCTTTGGTTGGTTTTGTTGATAAAGGTGAGGTGCTGTATTAATTGTAAAAAGCCAAAGAGATTTATACTTTTGGTTGGGAGATCTGTAGATAGTTTCAGCCAATCTATGTTGATATTCCCTAGGATAGTGGTTTCATTGTAGATGCTGACTGACACCCAGGATAATATGTCTTTCAGAGTAAGTTATTTCCTGGGGGAATGTAGAAGGTGATAATTTAGAGGTTTTTATGTTTCTGTAACTTAAAGTGGGCAATTGTTATTTCAGCATTGTTAAATGTGTTAATGGGCTGAGGAAGAGGGTAAGAGAGAAATTAGATGGATAGACTATAGCAACACCTCCAGCTTTTTTGCTGAGACATTCTGTTCTTTGCATATTAAAACCAGGAAGAATGATTTCAGAGTCTTTGATGCTCAGTTTAAGTCAAGTTTCTGTGGGAACCAGTATGTTAGGGCAGTATTGGGTAATCCAAGCATAGAATTCACTGACTTTTTTTTATAGATACTACATATATCCATAGAGAAAAAATTAAGTTTAGTAGAGTTGAAGTGCTGTGAGTAGAGGAAGATGATGCTGTGTCTTTTGGCCCAGGGTTTGGGTGAAGGTCTCCACATTATAGTGGTTGAGATATAAGCAGATGAAATAAGTTATTTGTGAAGAGGAGTTACATGTGATGAAGTTGGTATGTGGTGGTGGGGTGGGGTGGTTGAATATTTCTAGTTTGAAAAAGAGTAGGGGAAAGATTTGACAGAGGTTGGTAGAGACAGATAGGAAGTAATGAGCAAGGTGGTGAGTTGGAATATTGAGAGGAGACTTAATTAGAATACAGTATGGTAGTTGGTGGGGTGCATAGTAAAGTTATGAAGGATGGCTGTAAGATGTACATACAGAAATTAAAGGTAGAAGATGCAAACAGGATGGTTGAGTAAAGTGAGAGAGTAGAGTTCTAGGATTTATAGGGCAGTTGAGACTGGAGAAGAAAAGAGAAAGATGTAGGAGGGAAGAAATATAGAATGATTAGAAAGAAGGTTGTAAAACAGGTATAGGTTATGAGGGGAAGAAGTTTTATAAGGGGGCTGAAATTAAAGAAAATGTGGGGGTGGGTGAGATTTGGGGGTAGGATAGAGGAGAGGAGTGATCCCGAGCAGAGCAAGTGTGAATGGTGTGGGTTGAGCCATGAAGCAGACCAAACAGCAGAGAAAAAAAATGATCAGCCAGCCAAGAATGCCACAGGTCAGTGCAGCATTTAAAAACCATCAGATTTCCCTTATGGTAATTACATCTGTGGTATTAGGCAACTTAACACTTTTTAATTTATTGTTTTTGATTATTGCTTTTCATTTCATTGCAGTAAAAAGGAGAGAAAAAAAGTAAAAAAGAAAGTTTTTGTGGGTGTATGGGGGGAACCTGAATTGTAGTAACTGAGTTAGTGTGCGTTATTCCTAATAACTTTTCTTCCTCCCATATTGCTTTGCACTATATACATTCATGCTCCCACCCCCCCCCCACAGTTCCTATCTTTTCTACATTTCAAGTTCTACATTTCCCAAATAAACCCTAACTACATCCTCGTGCTCTAGTCTTTTAAACTCCACCACTTATTGCAGTTCATATATGTGTGTGTATATATATATATATATATATATATATATATATATATATATATATATATATATATATATATATATATAAATGAGACCAGGACAACCTAACTCTTTTCCTTCATAGAAAATATTTCTTTCCTACCTAGTTTCTTCCACTTTCAGACTCTACCACCACTAAATATCTTACAGCCCTGCAATCTCTTCTTTATTCCTACTTACACATTACTTGCCATCATTAAAATACAGATCATTTAATTTAATCTTGCTACTCCCCAACTTATCCTCTATTCTTCTCCTCCTACTAAGCCATCTCTCATCCTACCCTAATTCAATAATAGCTCTCAACATCTCTCCAACTCTCTCCCTGCCACCTATCCATACTTCCTCCATAAACTCTCCACAAATTGCACTAAACCTATTACATGATGCACACACCTTTATCCAAATTATGACTGATTAACTGTAGTAGATCACTAATCAAAATAAAATTAAGTGGAAAAATACTCCCAAAAAAACAAGAATCAGTAATGTCCCAATATATTAAAATCTCCCTAGGAGGAGACAGTCATCATAATACTTGCTCAAGTTATCACAATGAACATCAAGACAATTCTCCTCCACACACTACTCTGACCTCACAATGGTAAACCCCTGACATTGGTAATCTCACTTTTGCTGCCATGAATATTAGAAACATTAAGAAATAACGCTACTCAACTACATACCTAAATTACCCAATACAAGCCTAATATTCTTGCTATAACTGAAACTTGTCTTAAACCCAGCATACATTACTCCAAAATTACACACCGGCGGTAATATCATCCAAAATGACCATATAAAGAGGAAAGGTAGTAGTATTTCTTTAATATTGCCCAGCAATTACCGCATTCCCCCTAAAACAAATCAATACCAAAATTAAATTCAGCAACTTTACTTTATTACTTTCCTGAAAATAAGTAAATGTAAATAAATATGTATTATTTTCCTCTGTATATCACTTGGTGACAATACAGCTTCGCTAGAATAAATCCCACATTGGATATTGATAACAATTCTACAATAAAAAGTACTACTAATTTATGTCAGTATTAATTGGTTGGACATAACCTAGTTGGACATAACCCTTAACTCTCCTAAATTTATCATGAACTTATATAGCTTCATACAACTAATTAATAGCCCCACACATTATAGCAAGACATCAAATTCATTATAAGACCAGATCATAGCATCAATCTAGCAAATTCACCACCAGAGTTGCAATGTCAGACCTCCTCATTGACCATCTCCATATCTATGGGGTCTATATTACTTACTCGAAGATGTAAAATCTCGAGTACCATTTTATCAACACATGTCAAACGTCCTCTTCAGTGAACAGCCACATCATCAATTTCTTTCCAAGGGAAAGAAATCGGTTGGCCATTGTTTGAAATCTGTCCTTTCCCCTGCTGTAGTACAATCTCAGAGTTAGTATATTTAGTTGTAGGGGCACAACCCTCCATATTGGAGGGGTCTGTGGGGTGAAGCCCTCCACTTCATAGTGTTTCTTAAATTGTTTCGTGAGTAGTTAGCCTACTGATTTCTTTCCCTTGGAAAGAAATCGATGATGTGGCCATTTGCTGAAGAAGGCGTTCAACACTTATGTGTCAATGAAAGTGTACTCAACATTTTGTACCTTCGACTTTATAATATAGACCCTATCTATATAATCAGACATTTCACACATTCACTTAAACAGCATGTTTATAAAACAAAGCACAACCTTTCCAAGTTTAACAAAGAAATATTCATTGTAACCCTATTACCTATTAACTGAAAAAAAAACTTAAAAATCCTCCCCTTTGATGATGCAGTAAATTAATTTAATATGGCTTTTCCAAGTAACTTAAATTGCCTAGAAGGAACAGACTCAAAACAAGTAATGCTATTCTGCTATCCAAAATAAAAAAGTAAAATGCTAATGCAGGATAGAGAAAAAGCATTGAAAGAATGGTAAAAATATAAAACATCACATCTTTAAAACTTCAGAATGCTCTGCAGCCATACTAAAAAGCAAATAAATTAAGACAAAAATTATAAAATTACAACTTTCAGAGCAGTAGTAAACACAACCGTAAAAAGATTCTCATCAGCTATTAAAGAAATCTAACATCCTGGCCAAAAATTGAACCCTAACCCCTCTCCCAATAACTCAATGCAAAATCATTCAGCTCTTATTTCATGGATTGTGTAACATCCTTAACCAAGGATTCCCCAGCATCTAATACCAACTCTGCCCAACAGCCACATATAACCACATCCACTTTCACCTTCAAACCTGTGCCCACATCATATATAAAACTACTTTCAAACAAGCTCAAACTATGCTGCACTTTAGCTGATGACATTCCAAGTGAGTACCTCAAAATAGCAGCCAATAGCATTACCTATCCTATCTCAATCTTTATGAATAGGTCACTCCAAGAATTCACATTCCCTCTCTCTGAAATAAAATCACTCATTATCCCTCTAAAAAAAGGAGGGCATTTATCAGACATCGCTAACATTGGATCTATAGCAATCTTATCCCCCTCTCCAATATATTTGAAACAATGCATACAAAAACTATTGCGAAACTATTTCTTACAAGAAGAACTCCTTCCTCCATGCAACACCGCTTCTGTCCCTCCCAAAGTAGTAACACTGCACTTCTAAACGTCATAGATGCTGTCAATAAAGCTAGAGAAAATGGCAAACTAATCTCCTCCTTATTTCTAGACTTGTCTAAAATCTTTGATACAGTTTGTCACAGCAGTGTTATAATTCAAATGTCCACACTAGGTCTATCTCAACCCACCCTTGTATTGTTCAAAAGCTACTTGTCCAATAGTTATCAGTCAGTAAAATGTCACCCTACCTCCTGTTCATACCTCCCTGTCACCTCCAGTGTACCACAAGACTCTATTCATGGTTCCCTCCTCTTTAGCATTCTCAACACCCTCTACACATGCATACATACAACAGGCCTCCCTAATGCAATATACAGATGACTCCACACTCTTTTGACAACCTGATACATCTCAGGGAAATTACACTGGAAGCTGTAACAGCCTCAGAAACATGACTTTGTAACTCACAACTCAAGCCCATATATATATATATATATATATATATATATATATATATATATATATATATATATATATATCAGGCTACTTCTTTTTTTTCCTAATCTCGCTCGCATGAAAAAAAAAAACAAATTATAAAATCCTCTCTCTTAATAACAAAACCATTGAAGTCACTTTTCATAGCAAGTTGTCAGGGATGAGAGTGGATGACAATCTTAAATTTGACCCATATACAAAAAATTGCATAAGAAATCACCAAAACGATGAATGGTTTACAGAGCCAAACACTCCAAAACTGCACTTGCCACTACTTGCCTCTTCCCCTCATTACTTTATAGTGCTCATATCCTTACTAACCACCAAGCATCTCAAAAATCAAAACTTGAACAATGCTATAATAAAGTGTCTAAATTTGCAGCAAATACCCCTTTCAGAACTGACTACTGTGTAGCACTAAAAAACATAAATTGGTTAGAACTACCCCATCAATTAACATAAAGACATCTTCTTACTATCTATAGCATTATCCAGCATCCATCTGCTTGTCCAGCACTAAATACCATTCTATATAACTATGTTCCTAATTGATCATTGCCATAGAGTGACCAAAAACTCATACCATGTTGCTAAGGCCTGGAACTCCTTACCTCTATCCATCTGGTCAGTACCCTACATCAAGCCCTTTAAAACTATTATGAAAGACTTCCTAGCCAAAATCTGTCGCTGTTCTTGCTCAATGCCATGGTAAACGATATCGCTAAATATGAATAAGTACTTATTCATGTCTTATGCCTCATTACTTTCCCCGTCTTCACTCGCTTCCTTACTTCAATCAATTTCACTACCCTGATTCTTTATCTAAATATGCCATGACCCTATTTTTTCCCTCACTTTATACTGCAATTCCTGTTTTTATTGTAGCAACTTACCTTTAATTTCTTTATAAAGTGACTAAAATGTTTCTGTTAAATCATATAAGTTGTATCTATTTTTAAGCAACGTTTTCACATTATGCCTAATTTGGTATAATGACTTAAACTGCAGATGTTTAGTAGTATTTTTGAAGATTGTAAAATTATTGTGCTTAAAATATTTTTGTAGTGCTTTGGAGCTCTTCACCCTAGGCTTCCGCTGAAAATGGTCACCTCCCCAGTTGGACTTTCCCAGTATTCAAATACCAATAAATAAGTAAATAAATAAATAAAGGAATAATGAACAGCAATAATTTAATAATTATGAACTCATATGTGGAATTGCCTAGGCAATATGGTTGAATGTAAGACCAGCACCATCACTTCATGAGTCATTGCCCCATCACAAAAAGCCATCTGATAGCTACGTATATGAGCAGTACAGTGCAACACATCTAACACAATACCTAGTTCATAGCAACTTACTAGGCACGCAGTCTTGGAGACCACTGACGAGCCCAGCTGATTTCCTAGATCCCCTTTAGTACTGTGCAGCAAATGGAAACAGCTTGTATTCATTCATATGTCTCCTGAAAAAGACAGCAGTTAGGCACTATGGACCATCTAGTAATATCACTCTAGTAACAGCCTACTGCATTCAAGCATAGTAGTTTGCTGTTGTGAGTGTAGTAATAGATGGCCCTTTGAGGGCCATATAAATTAACTTTTGAATACCTAGCTTGAGGTCATGGCACATACAGCTGTTGTTTGCTGAATATAGCCAAGTTGGCTAAAAGATTGATAATTAAGAAGCATATAGAGAAGCCAAGCCAGCCATAACCACCTCGCAGGTCAATAACACCATGACTAACCTAAATATCAATGGGGGGGGGGGTGAAACTGAGGACACTAGTGTTGAAAACAATGAGAAGAAACCACTGCAGCAATAGCATTATGCTGGGCACTGTGTGCAATTTCAATGTAACAGCCAGCATGTGTACTTTGTTGAGTATCATAACTAGTCATGCACATAAAGCAGTCACCCAAAACTGATGACTAAATCAATGGAATTGCCATTACATTCAGTACAGCTTTTGTACTGCATGACCAGAGAAACTATGAATCACAAATTATCATAGAAACACCATGCTGAAGGTAATGGGTGGCAGAGATTCATGACAATAGAGTGAATGTAATTTGACTGAAAACAAGTAATTGAAACCAGCATGGCTAAAAATTCACCGCAATGGAAACATTACAAAACTGCACACATATGCACATTTTTATAGCAGAACAAGACCTCTTCAACTCAATGTGGGGAGCTGTGCCACCTCAAGCCAGTCCAAATATACCACTATATCTTTGACAGCCTATTCTCACTCTGAGGCACACATTCTTGTAATAAAGAAAATATTGTTTTCTGTGCATAACCAAATAGTTCTATCTTATTCCAAGGCTGCAAGACCTTGGAATGAAAATCTATCAGTAACATGGCTGCAGATGGAGAATAGCTTGCAAAGTTTTTAGGCATCTGATTTCAATCAAAAAGGATTACATCTGTTGGTATTCAGCTTAATGTCCTGAATCTGGGAAGTACAAGCATCATTATTTACACGTTAGAAACACATATAAGATATATCTGAGGCCACATATATGATTTAATTGTTTGTCAAATATGACAGAATCCAGACACAAGGTGCAGGTGTTGATGGTCCACATATATTTCTTTCCACCATCTGAAAATAAAGTGACTGCTGCCATGCTGGTAGTAATCGGTGAGATATTCCACTCCATGACAACAAGGTAGCCATGTAGTGGTGGTATGCAGGAAAGGATGTTTCTCCACATCATATTGTCACAAAACTATGATGAATATTTCCAGCTGGCCCATGACACTCCTTTCAGTGGTACTCACAGACTCTGCTGCACTGACACATGTCACACCACAGTTATCAATGTATGCACTCGTGGCATTCCAGTGACACATACAGGGTTAAGTGTCACGTCTAAGATAGTACATGTTATAGACATCAAGCTGCTATCCCCTGTGCTGGTGTTTAGTGTATAATGGGTATATAATGCCCACAATGGGATGTACCTAGCACTAACATCACTGTGATTTGTTGTCTTACAATGCTGATGCCATTCCTGTGCTGTACACAAGGCTCTGTCTTGTCCCAGATAGGACCTACTAAAGATGTCAATGTCTTTATATTTCTGCATAATCTGCAGCAGTGTCTGATGGTACATATTTGCATCATGATGCCTGATTCATGCTTTCTGCAAGTCTTGTGCCTCAGTGGCTAGCTTTCTATATTTTCAGCACAATTTTTATACCTCATGATGGCATCTACAGGTGTTATTGTGCCTGTTGTGTGCCATTTAAATTAGACCATGTAAGGTACTATCAGAAGTAGTCCAAGAATCTGTGAACAGCCTGTACAACCTCTCACTGGACTCCACAAGTTGCCATATACCCACAGATAGGGCTCCCTCAAGCAGGTCACAGACTGCACAACAGATACTCCTAGCCTCTGCAACCTCCACCAACCACTTCACATGAGCTGGAATGAGACAACAGTTCATAAAGTGGAAGGTTTGGCATTGGCAAACTTCCTTCACTCTAAATGTCTCTACTGGGGTCCAGCTGCATATTGTCACCCTTTGCAAACATTCTGTTATTTATCACACTTGTGGTCTTAAAAAGCAAAAGCCCAGTTAAGGTGCACCTCAAAAGCATGATGAATAACTGAATGTATATTCTCCAATTTATCATTAAGAATAACTGGTCTAAACCTTCTTAGAATAGGGGTACTGCCTGAGGTTATATATGACCAAGGAAATGACGATTGTTATACTAAATTGTCTTAGAGAATGGTGACCTGTACATCGTCATTCTAATTGGAAAAAGAACATTCTCCAGCAAGGTTTTAATGTACAAGTAATGCCCACTGAAAAAAAAAATCTGCCTTATTAAAGGAGCATATTAAGCTGATGTAGAGCTCAGACTGAAAGAAAGCCTGACAGCCTGGGAAGATGTGATCAACAGACCATGATGCTTTGCTAGAGATGGCCTGCATCTATCTCACTTGGGCTTCAGGGTTCTGGCAAAGGCCCTTGCCTCCCCCATAGTGCCTTTTTTAGAAAAAGTCATGAGATCAATACTACCAACACAAAAATTTCAACAAAACGCAAATTAAAGGTCATGCTGCGAAACACTAGGAGTCTAAACATGAAATTGCACTCACTGCAAGCATTCTTAACCCTGGAATATGCTGACATTTGTGCAGCCACAGAAATCTGGTTCAAAGCTGTGGAGAGCACCTCAGCCTTACCTGGTTTCTCACCCTATCATACATTCAGACCCCAAACTGTGGGCAGCAAAGCCAAAGGAGGTCGAGTTTAAATATATATTAAAGACACGCACACCTCCAGGCTGGTGAAACAGTATGATGTACAGGAGACACTCCAGGTGCAGTTATCTATTGACAAGACCCTTATTCAAATCATAGCTAGCGACAGGCCACCACATGTGATTCAAGATGCCCATTCCACCTATTTGGATCTCTTCAAATCTATCTAGATTCAACCCTTTACTCTGATCCTGGGTGACTTTAACTACCCAACCCCAGACTGGAAAAACTACTCATGCCAGAACACAAATGCCCAGAGACTCCTCTATTTTATCAATGCAAATACCTTGGAATAGCTAGTAGATACCCTCACAAGAGGTGATAATATCTTGGACATGGTATTACCCAACATGAGTAACCACTGCAGCACCTCTACAGTATCATCCTGCCTGGTAAAACCCAAACATAAATTTGTCGCATTCAAAGTCACAATCTCCCCTGACTTCCATCTAGCTAGGGTCAAACAAAATAACTTCTCCAAAGCTGATTTACAATCTCCTGAGGGATGGTATAAAAAGCTTTGCAGCCCCCAACTCCTCTATAGGAACTTGCACCAATCTCCAAATCTCCATCAAAGTACTATACATGCATTTATATAGATGCATAGAATCAAAAATACCGGACAGGACAAAATTATCATCCGCAAGGAAGAGTAAACCTATCTGGCAGACATCTGCAATAAATAAACTACATAACAAAAGAAAAAAATGCTGTCCAAGACCAAGAAGGAGCAGGTGCCCAATTGGAACCAATCTCTCCTTAGTCTGAACAAGCAAATAGGAGCACTAGTGAAATCCTCTAAATCCACATTAGAGTCAAAATTGGTCACATCTACTAGAGACAATCATAAGACCTTCTTCACATATGTCTGCAATCTCAAAGGAAGCACCCAGATCTGTTCAGAACTGGTGGTCAAAGACACCACATACACAAATGTTGTAGATATAGCTAACCTACTGGTGATAGCTTCACCCCCTCTGTCCCCCATCAGTAAATAAGGACATCCGCAGTACCTGCCCCCCTCCCCTTATCTCTAGGGAACAGGTCTTCACTGCCCTCTGAAAGGCAAAAAATACAGCCTTCATGGGACCCGATAACATCCCAGGCTACATCCTACATGAACTCAGGCATGAACTTGCAGCACCATTAGGCACCCTATTCAGCCAAAGCCTGAGTACCAGCTTCATCCCAGCCAACAGGAGGACAGCCACTGTCATCACTTTATACAAGGGTGGAGTGTCCACTGATCCAGGAAATTATAGACTCATCAGCCTAACTACTCGACAACCACGGTCCAAATGGAAATGTAACTTTGTTCTTTCAATAACAAGAAAGAAACACGTAGTAAAGCAAGATCACTTTATTCTAGCGCCTCGGTGTAACCACCTTCAAGGAATAAAACGGTCACAAAAACACAACTTTTATATCAAATTTTAAATTACATTCGCTTAATTAATTAATTAATTAATTAATTAATTAATTAATTAATTAAAGCAGTATCAAATTTAAAGCAATCATCTCCAATTGAACTAATTATTCAAACCTTTAGGAACTAAAGTCTTGTATTTTAAAATATATATACTTTATACATTAATGTTTGCTTTAATATATTCTCATTACCTTCTATATATTCAGTTTGTTCCAAAATAGTGCCGTGCAACAAATTAGCATCACTATTGTGATAACTTTTAAAATGTGAGGATATTATTTTATCTTCCCTTTGATTTTTCACATCTCTTAAATGTTCCATAAATCTAACACAGAGCTTTCTTTTGGTCTCCCCTATATAATATAAATGACATGGACAGCTCAAAGCATATATTACCCCTTTGCTTTCAAAGGAAAACATTCCCTTGGGTACAAATTTTACACCATTAATACTATAAAATCTGTTAATAATATGTGCATGTATATTACACCTGCCACATTTAACAGTGCCCTGACCTAACAGAGGTCTTCTAATTTCCATTATTGGTATGCTAAAAGTGCCTTGGACAACCATATATTTTATATTTTTGCCTCTATTGTATGAAAAAAATGGTTTCTTAGGTAAAACGGTTGTCAGAAACTTATCTTGTACTAGATATTCCCAATAATATTTAATCAAATCCACTATTGCCTTACTGCTAACATTGTAGACTGAAACATAATATATTGGGTCCTTTATGTTTTGATTATTTTCCCATATCTCTGATAACCCATCTTTCTTATTTATTTTCCCTTCTCTACACTTGTCCCTTTTAGTATCTTTTCTGGGGCTTCATGTATGTAATTTAAATCATACCCCCTTCCCAAAAAACATCTTTATTGTTTGTTTTGTTTCTTGTAACAAACTATTTTCATCATTACACAGCTTGGACAACCTTAATAACTCCCCATAGGTTAAGGCATTCAAATCATGGGGGGGGGCGACAACTGGTAGCATGAAGGTATTGACTACAATTTTTACATTTTTTATGTATGTTTGTTGTGATACTTCCATTCTCTTTTCCTTCTAAAACCAAATCCAAATAAATAACCTTTGTGCCTTTTTGCAGGCCATCAAAAGACAGGCCAAATGGATTTTTATGTAAATCAGTTATAAAATTCTCCATGACTGCCCAACCATCTTCACACACAAAAATCAAACCATTTATATAAAGAAAGTAAAAATCAACATATTTTTTCATAAAACTTAATTTCCATAAAAAAAGTAATCTCAAAAAAAGACATAAATAGGTTGGCGTACATAGGTACAAAAGCTGCTCCCATGGCCTTACCTTGCTTCTGTCTATACATTTGATTATCAAATAGATGTTCCCCGTCCCTTCAGTGAGGACACCATTCCTGTATTGGGAGCAGTTTGAGGGTTGGGGTCCCAGGCGGGATCCCAGAGGACTATGGAACATTACCTGAATGGCATGCTACATGCATCTAGTTCAATTTTGGAGAACCACCCTATAAGACAAGGTACTGGCCCTCTCTTTGGTGCCTTTATAAATGAAAGATCAAAAAGAGTGACTGATCCCTTTATTCCTGTGGGACAAACATTGAATGTGATTCCCACAGATAAAAGGGAAATGTGTGACAAATGTGAAAAACTGTTGGAGAAAGAAACAAAAACATATTTTAATATCTTGGGACTGCAACGATATATAGACCTTAAAATAACACCAAGGGGATTAAGGTTTATAAAAAATCCCAGTTTTCCTTTTGATTTAAGTTGCCCCATAGAGAAACAGTTTAGAGAACATTGGATTAATGCTTCACATAAATGTGCGACAGAATGGTTACACATCCTTCTGGAGAGAGATCAAGTGAAGCATAGAAAACTGAAGCAAGAACTAGCTACATTATCTCACACTATTAGTATTTCCCTGGTGGCTCAGAATATCAATAACTTTTTGGAGAAAATTAATAAAAAGCTGTCCGCTTTAGAATCGGACTTTATAGAATACAAGAAAACTAAATTAACGAGAGACATCAATGACTATGAAAGGGGCATGCATTTGTACCTATGTCCAATCGGAAGCCAAGAAATCAACAGCGTCATCACTTAAGTTTTAAACGAGACTCCTCTGCTTCTTTTGTATTGTCATCGGGAACTAGTTACAATGGAACAGATGAGAATGAAGATTGTCCTGATTTGCCTCAACTGCAACACCTGGAGGAGCATAGACAAGAATTTCGGATCCACAGGGATCAGAATCAGTATCAACAGGGTTGGAAAAGGGGTAGAAATAACAGATACAATGAAAACAACACAAATGAAGGCCAAAGAAGGGACTTTAAACAAGGACAGGGTAACAAACAACAGTACAATAAAAGGTTTAGACGGTAGTGCCAACGAGGTATGTACTGAACCTAATTTAGTGCTTAATTTGTCAAGCTGGAACTTATCAGAAGAACAAGTAACAGTTTCAAAATCGTGGACTTAAATTTGTGCCTACTGTTATACCAAGCTCTCATGTAGTAAAACAAGAAATATTTAAGTTTGTTCGTAAACTACATTTAAGTAGTTATTTTGCCATGCAAACAAGTAGAATTAGCGGTGAAACTGATGATGTGACTCAAGTAGTGAGTGTGTCAGAGGATAGTTTTTATTATAGGTTCATAGATAAGTACTAAGGCAAACACCTTAAATTATGTTATGAGAAAATCGAAGAAATGGATGTTGCTAATGAGGGAATTGATGTATCTGCTATTCCTTTGTTAAATAAGTTCATTCCCCCCTTTTGACAATGTGTATATAACACATTTTAGCTCTATGATAGGTTTTGGGGGAGAAAGTATTTGTAACGAAGTTTTAAAAAATCGAAGAAATATAAGTTATAATTTGACATTTAAAGAATGGCAACCATTAAAAGAATTACAGAGTAGGAAGGATTTAATAACAAAGCCAGCTGATAAAGGCAACAAGATAGTAGTTATGAATGTAATACAATATTATAAAATGTGCATGGACCATTTGGAAAATAAAGAAGTGTATGAAAAATGTGATAAAAAGATCTATGATCAAGCTTTAATTAATTATGAATTTTTGCTAACAAAAATGTGAGGCTAGGATATTTTACTATGAAGGATGTGAAAGACAGATTATTTAATATAAACAGTGAAAAAGCTTTTTTTTTCTGCCTGCCAAAAATGCCTAAATGTTTAGAGAATCCTCCAGGCAGGCCGATAATTTTGGCCTGCAATTATTTTCTACATAACATTGGTTTAGTGTTACAAAAAGTGTTATTACCATATGTGCAAAGGTCACCTGTATATGTACAAGAAAGTTTTGATATTTTGAAAAAAATGTCTCCACTTGTATGGAACGAATGCAAATATTGGTTAGTACTTGATGTAAAAAGTTTATATACATCAATTAAACATGAAGATGGATTAGAGGCCATCAGGCACTTTTTGGGTGATACTCCCTTTTCTAATTCTATTATGGAGATGGTAGATGTTTGTTTGAAAAATAGTTATTTTTATTTTGATAATCAAATGTATAGACAGAAGCAAGGTACGGCCATGGGGGGAGCTTTTGCCCCTATGTACGCCAACCTATTTATGTCTTTTTTTGAGATTACTTTTTTATGGAAATTAAGTTTTATGAAAAAATATGTTGATTTTTACTTTCATTATATAGATGGTGTGATTTTTGTGTGTGAAGGTGGTTGGGCAGAAGTGGAGAATTTTATGACTGATTTATATGAAATTCCATTTGGCTTGTCTTTTATGGCCTGCAAAAAGGCACAACGATTATTTATTTGGATTTGGTTTTAGAAGGAAAGGAGAACGGAAGTATCACAACAAACATGCATAAAAACATTGAAGATGGTAGTCAATACCTTCATGCTACCAGTTGTCACCCCCCCCCCCCCCCCATGTATTGAATGCCTTAACCTACGGGGAGTTATTAAGGTTATCCAAGCTGTGTAATGATGAAAATAGTTTGTTACAAGAAACAAAACAAACAATAAAGATGTTTTTGGGAAGATTTAAGTTCCATACATGAAGCCCCAGAAAAGATACTAAAAGGGACAAGTGTAGAGAAGGGAAAAGAAATAAGAAAGATGGGTTATCAGAGATATGGGAAAAATAATCAAAACATAAAGGACCCAATATATTATGTTTCAGTCTACAATGTTAGCAGTAAGGCAATGGTGGATTTGATTAAATATTATTGGGAATATCTAGTACAAGATAGGTTTCTGACAACCATTTTACCTAAGAAACCATTTTTTTCATACAATAGAGGCAAAAATATAAAGGATATGATTCTCCAATGCACTTTTAGCATGCCAATAATGGAAATTGGAAAACACCTGTTAGGTCAGGGGACTTTTAAATGTGGCAGGTGTAGTATATGTGCACGGGTCTAGGACATTACACCGAATGCACATTTCACTGAAACTCAAATGACTGAACACAAATCACTGAAAGCACAATTCACTGAAAACTCAATTCACTCAAACACATTTCACCGAAAGTTATATATGGCCTTTTCCCCACTGTAGTGCATTCCTGGAGTTAGTGTATATATATATATGTGTGTGTGTGTGTGTGTGTGTGTGTGTGTGTGTGTGTGTGTGTGTGTGTGTGTGTGTGTGTGTGTGTGTGTGTATGTGTTTTTATGTTTCTGTCTGCATGTGTGAGTGTATCCGTAAAGCCTGTATGAAAGTAGAAGTGTGTGTGTGTGTGTGTGTGTGTGTGTGTGTGTGTGTGTGTGTGTGTGTGTGTGTGTGTGTGTGTGTGTCTCTATGTGTTTTTATGTTTCTGCCTGCATGTGTGAGTGTATCCATGCTGCCTGCATGAAAGTAGAAGTGTGTGTGTGTGTGTGTGTGTGTGTGTGTGTGTGTGTGTGTGTGTGTGTGTGTGTGTGTGTGTGTCTGTGAGAGTGGGGGAGAGAATGGGGATGAAAGAGAAAGACTGATCAAGCAATGGCAGCAGCAGTTAATAGATTTGCATATCTCTTAACATCTTAGCTCAAGAAATCTGGATAAAGTCAAAAGTAAATGGTGAACAGAGGCTCAAAAATAGGAATAGATTTTAAATATTGTTTTTATTAGAAGGTTGCTTGTAAACAGGATTTGTGTTAGCATTCATCTTCTGAAGGGAATAAAGATGAAACTCAAATTTATGTCATTATTTAATGATTTCAGTCCCCAATGATTGTCAACAAACCACAAATTTTAGGAGTAAGGGACCAAAAATGAAGTAAATCTATGGATATATTTTTTTGAAAATGTTATATTTGGTATGTAAAATACTTCCTCCAACACAATTTATATATACTACAGCAAGTTTGCATCATTAGGTGGAAGAACTATTTTACCACAAAAATATATAAAAATAACATAGTAATAAAAATAATTATATAAAACACAACAATTTTACAGACAGTCCTTTTTTTAGGTGCAATAATTCCCTCCAGGATGTCTGGTACTGTGCAAATAACTGCCTTATGGTAATGCAGAGGCCCTCTGCCTGTGGCACCGGGCTTCATAACTTACCTGTATGAGTGTTATTTACACAGTAACACACACCCTGTTGGTGCTATTTCTTGCTTGAAATTGTTATGAATCCTATGAAAAAGCATTCACTGTTTATAGGCTTGTACTGATCTCTGTTTAATTACTAAACATGGAACTGGAAAATGAAATAGAGGCAAATACACATGTTAATGTGAATCTTCAAAAGATACATCATTTGTTTAAGTATATCAAAATTACACCATCCACCTACCATGATATTCAATAGCTAGAATTTTATTTCTGACATTCATGCAAAATCTAGCCAAGCTATTATATTACACATGAAAGAGGGCTTATTTAAGCTCCATTTAGAGATGAGTTGACCCAGTTTTCGGTATTTGGGAACTTATGTGGACCATGACCTATCGTTTGACCAACATGTGTCTATTGTTGTAAGAAAGTCCTTCTATACTGCACAGTGTATAAACAGAAGGATTGTGTCTAGCTCTAGGAATGTCATTGTCCCCTTTTACTCAACCCTCATTAGGCCAATCATTTAATATAATACCCCCTTCAGCATGTATCTGTCTAGACATCTTCACCAACTGGAATTCCCACAGAGATACCTTACTAAAAGGATAGAAGGCCTAACCAACTTGTCCTATATGGATTGACTCAAAGCCCTGTCACTATACTCAGTATCCTACAGACTGATAAGAGTCAGCCCATTTCAGGCATACAAAACATCCTCTGACCCAGTACTGATGGATTTTCTGCACATCAGCAAGTCACATGTTATCAGAAACACTTGATCTAGGGATCTAAACCTCTTCTACAACATCAACAGAATGGTTTGGAGGGACAGATATTTCCCACATAGGATACCGCTGCTGTGGAACTCAGGATACTGCTGCTGTGAAACAGTCTTCCCATACACATAAAACAAAGTTCATCCCTGTCCATGTTCAAGAACAATTTAGATCTTTTGATGGGAAACAGTAAATTTACCTCAGAACTGCCCCTGTACTACTAATGGATAGAGGCAGTTCTGAAATACTTTATCTCATGCATGGGTCCCCTCAAATTATCTATAGTATGATCCCAGTTATTCTCATTAGGTGTAATATATAATTATTGACCATGGGATGGGTAAGGCCGATCTATAACCAAATGGGAGAGGTTATTTCAAGTACAAAAAGGGAAAATGACTAGGCTTAAAATGGCCCACAAGGCCAGCTACCTATGAATCAATTAATGATTGTATTTAAGGATATTTTTGAGAGGAGATACACTTATCTCAGTTTATTTTTACTTTTGATACTTAACAGATTCTGGCAATTCAGAATGATTGAAATAATAAAGGATGTTACTTTAGTTGCCATCATTTGCAGCTTTTAGATGGCTTTAGTGAGAAAGGTTAAAAAAAAATAGAAATGATGGATAAAGTTTGGAAATTGCATAATTTCTTTTGCATTTCTACGTGGATATAAAGAATATTTATTTCTTGTCACATGGGCTTTTGTTGGCTGCTCTAGATCCAACAGCATCCCACTGAGATGTAGCCTGGTGCATCTGTACTGTAAACTGTCCTTAATTTTGTATGTGTGTGTGTGTGTGTGTGTGTGTGTGTGTATATATGTATATATATATATATATATATATATATATATATATATATATATATATATATATATATATGTATGTATGTGTGTGTGTGTGTGTGTGTGTGTGTGTGTGTGTGTGTGTGTGTGTGTGTGTGTGTGTATATATATATATATATATATATATATGTGTGTGTGTGTGTGTGTGTGTGTGTGTGTGTGTGTGTGTGTGTGTGTGTGTGTGTGTGTGTGTGTGTGTGTGTGCATGTGTGCGTATGTGTGTGTGTGTGTGTGTGTGTGTGTGTGTGTGTGTGTGTGTGTGTGTGTGTGTGTGTGTGTGTGTGTGTGTGTGTGTTGGCTGACCACGAATAGAAATTGTCTCCTACTGGATGAGTTTTTTACTTACTTTTCAGGCTTCTGAAATAAGTTTTAGCTACCCTAAAACTACAAATGTGATGGATTTTGAAAAAGAAAATATATGAAAGAATAAATGAGTGAAATTAGAATGTTTACAATTTTGTCTAATAGAGCAGGTCTATATTAGATCATCGAACGCTTAGGTAAGCGAATGGTGATTAATTGACCCATATAAGCAAAAGCTTACAAAACCGAACTGTCATAACAGTGATTATTTTCCAAGTGAAAAAAAATCACTGTTTCAACAAAAAAAAAAAAAAAAAAAAAAAAAAAGAAAGCACATTAAAACATGAGATTAAGTGGGGGGCTTCAGCCCCCACACCCCCCCTACTTAAATATACCAACTCTGAGACCGCACTACAGTGCCAAAAACGGCAAAGTACCAAAGTGGCCAAGCGTTTTGTCAGTTCACCCAAGATGCATTCGAAGACATGCGTCTTCAGTCTGCTGATAGGAACCCGATAATTCTGTGCTATCTTTTTTGTTGTGTGATAAAAATTACAACAGGGACGGGCACATGTATAGCTCAAGAGATCTACAGGAGTCTAATTCATTGACCACTGATATTTTGATGAGTGAATAAACCTATTATTGGTTACATTGTGGTAAAAAAATTAAAAAAAAAATGTTTTCTCTGACTCGTATACCACTAACAAATAAAGAAAGAAAATGTCATGTCTGGGCAATATTTTCACCACAGGTGTGAGAACTAGAAATTTTGGTAGTTGTTTCGCATTCATGATTCGTTTCTTGAGGTCATTTTTGTAGTACATGAAATGCTTTCAGTTGAATGTTTTTCTGAGCAGTTGATTTGGTCAAGTCGGAACTTTTACATGTGCTTCACTCTTAAAAAGATGCAAGACATTTCTATTTGACAAGGTGTGATGAACCCTCAGGGTATAATGAAGACTTACATTTTCAGAGTTTAGCTTTGCTTATTTGCTTTACTGGAAGCAATCAAGACCAATCAGGTTAGATGAATGTTTGTTTACAAGAATTAATTATTAGTTAAATCAGAGAGCTGATTTACATCAAGGCTG